>NW_027468938.1:0-300000 GCF_051014615.1 Bombus vancouverensis nearcticus | reverse complement strand
TCGTTGAACTCCATTTCACAGTGCTAATGCAATGCTCAACCATTTAAGCTATGAAAGAAGCAAAATATCTCGCAAATCGCGAAGATTTCGTCGATTTTGACGAAAAATAGCCGTCATTTCCTTCCCGTTGGAGATATTTCGACGTTTAAGCACTGGTTGAACTCCATTTCACAGTGCTGATGCAATGCACTACTATTTAAGCGTCGAAACAAGAATAATATCTCGCAAATCGCGAAGACTTCGTTTATTTTGACGAAAAATAGCCGTCATTTCCTTCCCGTTGGAGATATTTCGACGTTTAAACGCTCGTTGAACTTCATTTCACAGTGCTAATGCAATGCACAACCATTTAAGCGTCGAAACAAGCAAAATATCTCGCAAATCGCGAAGATTTCGTTTATTTTGACGAAAAATAGCCGTCACTACCTTCCCGTTGGAGATATTTCGACGTTTAAGCGCTCGTTGAACTCCATTTCACAGTGCTAATGCAATGCACAACAATTTAAGCGTCGAAACAAGCAAAATATCTCGCAAATCGCGAAGATTTCGTTTATTTTGACGAAAAATAGCCATCATTTCCGTCCCTTTGGAGATATTTCGACGTTTAAGCGCTCGTTGAACTCCATTTCACAGTGCTAATGCAATGCTCAACCATTTAAGCTATGAAAGAAGCAAAATATCTCGCAAATCGCGAAGATTTCGTCGATTTTGACGAAAAATAGCCGTCATTTCCTTCCCGTTGGAGATATTTCGACGTTTAAGCGCTCGTTGAACTTCATTTCACAGTGCTAATGCAATGCACAACCATTTAAGCGTCGAAACAAGCAAAATATCTCGCAAATCGCGAAGATTTCGTTTATTTTGACGAAAAATAGCCGTCATTTCCTTCCCGTTGGAGATATTTCGACGTTTAAGCCCTCGATGAATTCCATTTCACAGTGCTAATGCAATGCACAACCATTTAAGAGTCGAAACAAGCAAAATATCTCGCAAATCGCGAAGATTTCGTTTATTTTGACGAAAAATAGCCGTCATTTCCTTCCCGTAGGAGATATTTCGACGTTTAAGCGCTCGATGAACTCCATTTCACAGTGCTAATGCAATGCTCAACCATTTAAGCGTCGAAACGAGCAAAATATCTCGCAAATCGCGAAGATTTCGTTTATTTTGACGAAAAATAGCCGTCATTTCCTTCCAGTTGGAGATATTTCGACGTTTCAGCGCTCGATGAACTCCATTTCACAGTGCTAATGCAATGCACAACCATTTAAGAGTCGAAACAAGCAAAATATCTCGCAAATCGCGAAGATTTCGTTTATTTTGACGAAAAATAGCCGTCATTTCCTTCCCGTTGGAGATATTTCGACGTTTAAGCGCTCGTTGAACTCCATTTCACAGTGCTAATGCAATGCTCAACCATTTAAGCTATGAAAGAAGCAAAATATCTCGCAAATCGCGAAGATTTCGTCGATTTTGACGAAAAATAGCCGTCATTTCCTTCCCGTTGGAGATATTTCGAAGTTTAAGCGCTCGTTGAACTTCATTTCACAGTGCTAATGCTATGCACAACCATTTAAGCGTCGAAACAAGCAAAATATCTCGCAAATCACGAAGATTTCGTTTATTTTGACGAAAAATAGCCGTCACTACCTTCCCTTTGGAGATATTTCGACGTTTAAGCGCTCGTTGAACTCCATTTCACAGTGCTAATGCAATGCACAACCATTTAAGCGTCGAAACAAGCAAACTATCTCGCAAATCGCGAAGATTTCGTTTATTTTGACGAAAAATGGCCATCATTTCCTTCCCGTTGGAGATATTTCGACGTTTAAGCCCTCGATGAATTCCATTTCACAGTGCTAATGCAATGCACAACCATTTAAGAGTCGAAACAAGCAAAATATCTCGCAAATCGCGAAGATTTCGTTTATTTTGACGAAAAATAGCCGTCATTTCCTTCCCGTTGGAGATATTTCGACGTTTAAGCGCTCGTTGAACTTCATTTCACAGTGCTAATGCTATGCACAACCATTTAAGCGTCGAAACAAGCAAAATATCTCGCAAATCGCGAAGATTTCGTCGCTTTTGACGAAAAATAGCCGTCATTTCCTTACCGTTGGAGATATTTCGACGTTTAAGCGCTCGTTTCACTCCGTTTTGCACTGCAAATGCAATGCACTACCGTTTAAGCGTCGAAACAAGCAAAATAGCTCGCAAACGGCGATGATTTCGTTTATTTTGACGAAAAATAGCCGCCATTTCCTTCCCGTTGGAGATATTTCGACGTTTAAGCGCTCGTTGAAATCCATTTCACAGTGCTAATGCAATGCTCAACCATTTAAGCGTCGAAACGAGCAAAATATCTCGCAAATCGCGAAGATTTCGTTTATTTTGACGAAAAATAGCCGTCATTTCCTTCCCGTTGGAGATATTTCGACGTTTCAGCGCTCGATGAACTCCATTTCATAGTGCTAATGCAATGCACAACCATTTAAGAGTCGAAACAAGCAAAATATCTCGCAAATCGCGAAGATTTCGTTTATTTTGACGAAAAATAGCCGTCATTTCCTTCCCGTTGGAGATATTTCGACGTTTAAGCGCTCGTTGAACTCCATTTCACAGTGCTAATGCAATGCATTACTATTTAAGCGTCGAAACAAGAATAATATCTCGCAAATCGCGAAGACTTCGTTTATTTTGACGAAAAATAGCCGTCATTTCCTTCCCGTTGGAGATATTTCGACGTTTAAGCGCTCGTTGAACTTCATTTCACAGTGCTAATGCAATGCACAACCATTTAAGCGTCGAAACAAGCAAAATATCTCGCAAATCGCGAAGATTTCGTTTATTTTGACGAAAAATAGCCGTCACTACCTTCCCGTTGGAGATATTTCGACGTTTAAGCGCTCGTTGAACTCCATTTCACAGTGCTAATGCAATGCACAACAATTTAAGCGTCGAAACAAGCAAAATATCTCGCAAATCGCGAAGATTTCGTTTATTTTGACGAAAAATAGCCATCATTTCCGTCCCTTTGGAGATATTTCGACGTTTAAGCGCTCGTTGAACTCCATTTCACAGTGCTAATGCAATGCTCAACCATTTAAGCTATGAAAGAAGCAAAATATCTCGCAAATCGCGAAGATTTCGTCGATTTTGAAGAAAAATAGCCGTCATTTCCTTCCCGTTGGAGATATTTCGACGTTTAAGCGCTCGTTGAACTTCATTTCACAGTGCTAATGCAATGCACAACCATTTAAGCGTCGAAACAAGCAAAATATCTCGCAAATAGCGAAGATTTCGTTTATTTTGACGAAAAATAGCCGTCATTTCCTTCCCGTTGGAGATATTTCGACGTTTAAGCCCTCGATGAATTCCATTTCACAGTGCTAATGCAATGCACAACCATTTAAGAGTCGAAACAAGCAAAATATCTCGCAAATCGCGAAGATTTCGTTTATTTTGACGAAAAATAGCCGTCATTTCCTTCCCGTAGGAGATATTTCGACGTTTAAGCGCTCGATGAACTCCATTTCACAGTGCTAATGCAATGCTCAACCATTTAAGCTATGAAAGAAGCAAAATATCTCGCAAATCGCGAAGATTTCGTCGATTTTGACGAAAAATAGCCGTCATTTCCTTCCCGTTGGAGATATTTCGACGTTTAAGCACTCGTTGAACTCCATTTCACAGTGCTAATGCAATGCACTACTATTTAAGCGTCGAATCAAGAATAATATCTCGCAAATCGCGAAGACTTCGTTTATTTTGACGAAAAATAGCCGTCATTTCCTTCCCGTTCGAGATATTTCGACGTTTAAGCGCTCGTTGAACTTCATTTCACAGTGCTAATGCTATGCACAACCATTTAAGCGTCGAAACAAGCAAAATATCTCGCAAATCGCGAAGATTTCGTTTATTTTGACGAAAAATAGCCGTCACTACCTTCCCTTTGGAGATATTTCGACGTTTAAGCGCTCGTTGAACTCCATTTCACAGTGCTAATGCAATGCACAACCATTTAAGCGTCGAAACAAGCAAACTATCTCGCAAATCGCGAAGATTTCGTTTATTTTGACGAAAAATAGCCATCATTTCCTTCCCGTTGGAGATATTTCGACGTTTAAGCCCTCGATGAATTCCATTTCACAGTGCTAATGCAATGCACAACCATTTAAGAGTCGAAACAAGCAAAATATCTCGCAAATCGCGAAGATTTCGTTTATTTTGACGAAAAATAGCCGTCATTTCCTTCCCGTTGGAGATATTTCGACGTTTAAGCGCTCGATGAACTCCATTTCATAGTGCTAATGCAATGCACAACCATTTAAGAGTCGAAACAAGCAAAATATCTCGCAAATCGCGAGGATCTCATTTATTTTGACGAAAAATAGCCGTCATTTCCTTCCCGTTGGAGATATTTCGACGTTTAAGCGCTCGTTGAACTCCATTTCACAGTGCTAATGCAATGCACAACCATTTAAGAGTCGAAACAAGCAAAATATCTCACAAATCGCGAAGATTTCGTTTATTTTGACGAAAAATAGCCGTCATTTCCTTCCCGTTGGAAATATTTCGACGTTTAAGCGCTCGTTGAACTCCATTTCACAGTGCTAATGCAATGCACAACCATTTAAGCGTCGAAACAAGCAAAATATCTCGCAAATCGCGAAGATTTCATTTATTTTGACGAAAAATAGCCGTCATTTCCTTCCCGTTGGAGATATTTCGACGTTTAAGCGCTCGTTGAACTTCATTTCACAGTGCTAATGCAATGCACAACCATTTAAGCGTCGAAACAAGCAAAATATCTCGCAAATCGCGAAGATTTCTTCGATTTTGACGAAAAATAGCCGTCATTTCCTTCCCGTTGGAGATATTTCGACGTTTAAGCGCTCGTTTCACTCCGTTTTGCACTGCAAAAGTAATGCACTACCGTTCAAGCGTCGAAACAAGCAAAATAGCTCGCAAACCGCGATGATTTCGTCGATTTTGACAAAAATAGCCGTCATTTCCTTCCCGTTGGAGATATTTCGACGTTTAAGCGCTCGTTGAACTCCATTTCACAGTGCTAATGCAATGCTCAACCATTTAAGCTATGAAAGAAGCAAAATATCTCGCAAATCGCGAAGATTTCGTCGATTTTGACGAAAAATAGCCGTCATTTCCTTCCCGTTGGAGATATTTCGACGTTTAAGCGCTCGATGAACTCCATTTCATAGTGCTAATGCAATGCACAGCAATTTAAGAGTGGAAACAAGCAAAATATCTCGCAAATCGCGAAGATTTCGTTTATTTTGACGAAAAATAGCCGTCATTTCCTTCCCGTTGGAGATATTTCGACGTTTAAGCGCTCGTTGAACTCCATTTCACAGTGCTAATGCAATGCACAACCATTTAAGCGTCGAAGCGAGCAAAATATCTCGCAAATCGCGAAGATCTCATTTATTTTGACGAAAAATAGCCGTCATTTCCTTCCCGTTGGAGATATTTCGACGTTTAAGCGCTCGTTGAACTTCATTTCACAGTGCTAATGCTATGCACAACCATTTAAGCGTCGAAACAAGCAAAATATCTCGCAAATCGCGAAGATTTCGTCGCTTTTGACGAAAAATAGCCGTCATTTCCTTCCCGTTGGAGATATTTCGACGTTTAAGCGCTCGTTTCACTCCGTTTTGCACTGCAAATGTAATGCACTACCGTTTAAGCGTCGAAACAAGCAAAATAGCTCGCAAACGGCGATGATTTCGTTTATTTTGACGAAAAATAGCCGCCATTTCCTTCCCGTTGGAGATATTTCGACGTTTAAGCGCTCGTTGAACTCCATTTCACAGTGCTAATGCAATGCACAACCATTTAAGCGTCGAAGCGTGCAAAATATCTCGCAAATCGCGAAGATTTCGTTTATTTTGACGAAAAATAACCGTCATTTCCTTCCCGTTGGAGATATTTCGACGTTTCAGCGCTCGATGAACTCCATTTCACAGTGCTAATGCAATGCACAACTATTTAAGAGTCGAAACAAGCAAAATATCTCACAAATCGCGAAGATTTCGTTTATTTTGACGAAAAATAGCCGTCATTTCCTTCCCGTTGGAAATATTTCGACGTTTAAGCGCTCGTTGAACTCCATTTCACAGTGCTAATGCAATGCACAACCATTTAAGCGTCGAAACAAGCAAAATATCTCGCAAATCGCGAAGATTTCATTTATTTTGACGAAAAATAGCCGTCATTTCCTTCCCGTTGGAGATATTTCGACGTTTAAGCGCTCGTTGTACTCCATTTCACAGTGCTAATGCAATGCACAACCATTTAAGCGTCGAAACAAGCAAAATATCTCGCAAATCGCGAAGATTTCATTTATTTTGACGAAAAATAGCCGTCATTTCCTTCCCGTTGGAGATATTTCGACGTTTAAGCGCTCGTTGAACTTCATTTCACAGTGCTAATGCAATGCACAACCATTTAAGCGTCGAAACAAGCAAAATATCTCGCAAATCGCGAAGATTTCTTCGATTTTGACGAAAAATAGCCGTCATTTCCTTCCCGTTGGAGATATTTCGACGTTTAAGCGCTCGTTTCACTCCGTTTTGCACTGCAAAAGTAATGCACAACCATTTAAGCGTCGAAACAAGCAAAATATCTCTCAAATCGAGAAGATTTCGTTTATTTTGAAGAAAAATAGCCGTCGTTTCCTTCCCGTTGGAGATATTTCGACGTTTAAGCACTCGTTGAACTCCATTTCACAGTGCTAATGCAATGCACTACTATTTAAGCGTCGAAACAAGCAAAATATCTCGCAAATCGCGAAGATTTCGTCGATTTTGACGAAAAATAGCCGTCATTTCCTTCCCGTTGGAGATATTTCGACGTTTAAACGCTCGTTGAACTCCATTTCACAGTGCTAATTCAATGCACAACCATTTAAGCGTCGAAACGAGCAAAATATCTCGCAAATCGCGAAGATTTCGTTTATTTTGACGAAAAATAGACCTCATTTCCTTCCCGTTGGAGATATTTCGACGTTTAAGCGCTCGATGAACTCCATTTCACAGTGCTAATGCAATGCACAGCCATTTAAGTGTCGAAACAAGCAAAATATCTCGCAAATCGCGAAGATTTCGTTTATTTTGACGAAAAATAGCCGTCATTACCTTCCCGTTGGAGATATTTCGACGTTTAAGCGCTCGTTGAACTTCATTTCACAGTGCTAATGCAATGCACAACCATTTAAGCGTCGAAACAAGCAAAATATCTCGCAAATCGCGAAGATTTCGTTTATTTTGACGAAAAATAGCCGTCACTACCTTCCCGTTGGAGATATTTCGACGTTTAAGCGCTCGTTGAACTCCATTTCACAGTGCTAATGCAATGCACAACAATTTAAGCGTCGAAACAAGCAAAATATCTCGCAAATCGCGAAGATTTCGTCGATTTTGACGAAAAATAGCCGTCATTTCCTTCCCGTTGGAGATATTTCGACGTTTAAGCACTCGTTGAACTCCATTTCACAGTGCTAATGCAATGCACTACTATTTAAGCGTCGAAACAAGAATAATATCTCGCAAATCGCGAAGACTTCGTTTATTTTGACGAAAAATAGCCGTCATTTCCTTCCCGTTGGAGATATTTCGACGTTTAAGCGCTCGTTGAACTTCATTTCACAGTGCTAATGCAATGCACAACCATTTAAGCGTCGAAACAAGCAAAATATCTCGCAAATCGCGAAGATTTCGTTTATTTTGACGAAAAATAGCCGTCACTACCTTCCCGTTGGAGATATTTCGACGTTTAAGCGCTCGTTGAACTCCATTTCACAGTGCTAATGCAATGCACAACAATTTAAGCGTCGAAACAAGCAAAATATCTCGCAAATCGCGAAGATTTCGTTTATTTTGACGAACAATAGCCATCATTTCCGTCCGTTTGGAGATATTTCGACGTTTAAGCGCTCGTTGAACTCCATTTCACAGTGCTAATGCAATGCACAACCATTTAAGCGTCGAAACAAGCAAACTATCTCGCAAATCGCGAAGATTTCGTTTATTTTGACGAAAAATAGCCGTCATTTCCTTCCCGTTGGAGATATTTCGACGTTTAAGCCCTCGATGAATTCCATTTCACAGTGCTAATGCAATGCACAACCATTTAAGAGTCGAAACAAGCAAAATATCTCGCAAATCGCGAAGATTTCGTTTATTTTGACGAAAAATAGCCGTTATTTCCTTCCCGTAGGAGATATTTCGACGTTTAAGCGCTCGATGAACTCCATTTCACAGTGCTAATGCAATGCTCAACCATTTAAGCGTCGAAACGAGCAAAATATCTCGCAAATCGCGAAGATTTCGTTTATTTTGACGAAAAATAGCCGTCATTTCCTTCCCGTTGGAGATATTTCGACGTTTCAGCGCTCGATGAACTCCATTTCACAGTGCTAATGCAATGCACAACCATTTAAGCGTCGAAACAAGCAAAATATCTCGCAAATCGCGAAGATTTCGTTTATTTTGACGAAAAATAGCCGTCACTACCTTCCCGTTGGAGATATTTCGACGTTTAAGCGCTCGATGAACTCCATTTCACAGTGCTAATGCAATGCACAACAATTTAAGCGTCGAAACAAGCAAAATATCTCGCAAATCGCGAAGATTTCGTTTATTTTGACGAAAAATAGCCATCATTTCCGTCCCTTTGGAGATATTTCGACGTTTAAGCGCTCGTTGAACTCCATTTCACAGTGCTAATGCAATGCACAACCATTTAAGCGTCGAAACAAGCAAACTATCTCGCAAATCGCGAAGATTTCGTTTATTTTGACGAAAAATAGCCGTCATTTCCTTCCCGTTGGAGATATTTCGACGTTTAAGCCCTCGATGAATTCCATTTCACAGTGCTAATGCAATGCACAACCATTTAAGCGTCGAAAGAAGCAAAATATCTCGCAAATCGCGAAGATTTCATTTATTTTGACGAAAAATAGCCGTCATTTCCTTCCCGTTGGAGATATTTCGACGTTTAAGCGCTCGTTGAACTCCATTTCATAGTGCTAATGCAATGCACAGCCATTTAAGTGTCGAAACAAGCAAAATATCTCGCAAATCGCGAAGATTTCGTTTATTTTGAAGAAAAATAGCAGTCATTTCCTTCCCTTTGGAGATATTTCGACGTTTAAGCGCTCGATGAACTCCATTTCACAGTGATAATGCAATGCACAACCATTTAAGTGTCGAAACAAGCAAAATATCTCGCAAATCGCGAAGACTTCGTTTATTTTGACGAAAAATAGCCGTCATTTCCTTCCCGTTGGAGATATTTCGACGTTTAAGCGCTCGTTGAACTTCATTTCACAGTGCTAATGCAATGCACAACCATTTAAGCGTCGAAACAAGCAAAATATCTCGCAAATCGCGAAGATTTCTTCGATTTTGACGAAAAATAGCCGTCATTTCCTTCCCGTTGGAGATATTTCGACGTTTAAGCGCTCGTTTCACTCCGTTTTGCACTGCAAAAGTAATGCACAACCATTTAAGCGTCGAAACAAGCAAAATATCTCTCAAATCGAGAAGATTTCGTTTATTTTGAAGAAAAATAGCCGTCGTTTCCTTCCCGTTGGAGATATTTCGACGTTTAAGCACTCGTTGAACTCCATTTCACAGTGCTAATGCAATGCACTACTATTTAAGCGTCGAAACAAGCAAAATATCTCGCAAATCGCGAAGATTTCGTCGATTTTGACGAAAAATAGCCGTCATTTCCTTCCCGTTGGAGATATTTCGACGTTTAAACGCTCGTTGAACTCCATTTCACAGTGCTAATTCAATGCACAACCATTTAAGCGTCGAAACGAGCAAAATATCTCGCAAATCGCGAAGATTTCGTTTATTTTGACGAAAAATAGACGTCATTTCCTTCCCGTTGGAGATATTTCGACGTTTAAGCGCTCGATGAACTCCATTTCACAGTGCTAATGCAATGCACAGCCATTTAAGTGTCGAAACAAGCAAAATATCTCGCAAATCGCGAAGATTTCGTTTATTTTGACGAAAAATAGCCGTCATTACCTTCCCGTTGGAGATATTTCGACGTTTAAGCGCTCGATGACCTCCCTTTCACAGAGATAATGCAATGCACAACCATTTAAGTGTCGAAACAAGCAAAATATCTCGCAAATCGCGAAGACTTCGTTTATTTTGACGAAAAATAGCCGTCATTTCCTTCCCGTTGGAGATATTTCGACGTTTAAGCGCTCGTTGAACTCCATTTCACAGTGCTAATGCAATGCTCAACCATTTAAGCTATGAAAGAAGCAAAATATCTCGCAAATCGCGAAGATTTCGTCGATTTTGACGAAAAATAGCCGTCATTTCCTTCCCGTTGGAGATATTTCGACGTTTAAGCACTCGTTGAACTCCATTTCACAGTGCTAATGCAATGCACTACTATTTAAGCGTCGAAACAAGAATAATATCTCGCAAATCGCGAAGACTTCGTTTATTTTGACGAAAAATAGCCGTCATTTCCTTCCCGTTGGAGATATTTCGACGTTTAAGCGCTCGTTGAACTTCATTTCACAGTGCTAATGCAATGCACAACCATTTAAGCGTCGAAACAAGCAAAATATCTCGCAAATCGCGAAGATTTCGTTTATTTTGACGAAAAATAGCCGTCACTACCTTCCCGTTGGAGATATTTCGACGTTTAAGCGCTCGTTGAACTCCATTTCACAGTGCTAATGCAATGCACAACAATTTAAGCGTCGAAACAAGCAAAATATCTCGCAAATCGCGAAGATTTCGTTTATTTTGACGAACAATAGCCATCATTTCCGTCCGTTTGGAGATATTTCGACGTTTAAGCGCTCGTTGAACTCCATTTCACAGTGCTAATGCAATGCACAACCATTTAAGCGTCGAAACAAGCAAACTATCTCGCAAATCGCGAAGATTTCGTTTATTTTGACGAAAAATAGCCGTCATTTCCTTCCCGTTGGAGATATTTCGACGTTTAAGCCCTCGATGAATTCCATTTCACAGTGCTAATGCAATGCACAACCATGTAAGAGTCGAAACAAGCAAAATATCTCGCAAATCGCGAAGATTTCGTTTATTTTGACGAAAAATAGCCGTTATTTCCTTCCCGTAGGAGATATTTCGACGTTTAAGCGCTCGATGAACTCCATTTCACAGTGCTAATGCAATGCTCAACCATTTAAGCGTCGAAACGAGCAAAATATCTCGCAAATCGCGAAGATTTCGTTTATTTTGACGAAAAATAGCCGTCATTTCCTTCCCGTTGGAGATATTTCGACGTTTCAGCGCTCGATGAACTCCATTTCACAGTGCTAATGCAATGCACAACCATTTAAGAGTCGAAACAAGCAAAATATCTCACAAATAGCGAAGATTTCGTTTATTTTGACGAAAAATAGCCGTCATTTCCTTCCCGTTGGAGATATTTCGACGTTTAAGCGCTCGTTGAACTCCATTTCACAGTGCTAATGCAATGCACAACAATTTAAGCGTCGAAACAAGCAAAATATCTGGCAAATCGCGAAGATTTCGTTTATTTTGACGAAAAATAGCCATCATTTCCGTCCCTTTGGAGATATTTCGACGTTTAAGCGCTCGTTGAACTCCATTTCACAGTGCTAATGCAATGCACAACCATTTAAGCGTCGAAACAAGCAAACTATCTCGCAAATCGCGAAGATTTCGTTTATTTTGACGAAAAATAGCCGTCATTTCCTTCCCGTTGGAGATATTTCGACGTTTAAGCCCTCGATGAATTCCATTTCACAGTGCTAATGCAATGCTCAACCATTTAAGCTATGAAAGAAGCAAAATATCTCGCAAATCGCGAAGATTTCGTCGATTTTGACGAAAAATAGCCGTCATTTCCTTCCCGTTGGAGATATTTCGACGTTTAAGCGCTCGTTGAACTCCATTTCACAGTGCTAATGCAATGCACAACAATTTAAGCGTAGAAACGAGCAAAATATCTCGCAAATCGCGAAGATTTCGTTTATTTTGACGAAAAATAGACGTCATTTCCTTCCCGTTGGAGATATTTCGACGTTTAAGCGCTCGATGAACTCCATTTCACAGTGCTAATGCAATGCACAACCATTTAAGCGTCGAAACAAGCAAAATATCTCGCAAATCGCGAAGATTTCGTTCATTTTGACGAAAACTAGACGTCATTTCCTTCCCGTTGGAGATATTTCGACGTTTAAGCGCTCGATGAACTCCATTTCACAGTGCTAATGCAATGCACAGCCATTTAAGTGTCGAAACAAGCAAAATATCTCGCAAATCGCGAAGATTTCGTTTATTTTGACGAAAAATAGCCGTCATTACCTTCCCGTTGGAGATATTTCGACGTTTAAGCGCTCGATGACCTCCATTTCACAGAGATAATGCAATGCACAACCATTTAAGAGTCGAAACAAGCAAAATATCTCGCAAATCGCGAAGACTTCGTTTATTTTGACGAAAAATAGCCGTCATTTCCTTCCCGTTGGAGATATTTCGACGTTTAAGCGCTCGTTGAACTCCATCTCACAGTGCTAATGCAATGCTCAACCATTTAAGCTATGAAAGAAGCAAAATATCTCGCAAATCGCGAAGATTTCGTCGATTTTGACGAAAAATAGCCGTCATTTCCTTCCCGTTGGAGATATTTCGACGTTTAAGCACTCGTTGAACTCCATTTCACAGTGCTAATGCAATGCACTACTATTTAAGCGTCGAAACAAGAATAATATCTCGCAAATCGCGAAGACGTCGTTTATTTTGACGAAAAATAGCCGTCATTTCCTTCCCTTTGGAGATATTTCGACGTTTATGCGCTCGTTGAACTTCATTTCACAGTGCTAATGCAATGCACAACCATTTAAGCGTCGAAACAAGCAAAATATCTCGCAAATCGCGAAGATTTCGTTTATTTTGACGAAAAATAGCCGTCACTACCTTCCCGTTGGAGATATTTCGACGTTTAAGCGCTCGATGAACTCCATTTCACAGTGCTAATGCAATGCACAACAATTTAAGCGTCGAAACAAGCAAAATATCTCGCAAATCGCGAAGATTTCGTTTATTTTGACGAAAAATAGCCATCATTTCCGTCCCTTTGGAGATATTTCGACGTTTAAGCGCTCGTTGAACTCCATTTCACAGTGCTAATGCAATGCACAACCATTTAAGCGTCGAAACAAGCAAACTATCTCGCAAATCGCGAAGATTTCGTTTATTTTGACGAAAAATAGCCGTCATTTCCTTCCCGTTGGAGATATTTCGACGTTTAAGCCCTCGATGAATTCCATTTCACAGTGCTAATGCAATGCACAACCATTTAAGAGTCGAAACAAGCAAAATATCTCGCAAATCGCGAAGATTTCGTTTATTTTGACGAAAAATAGCCGTCATTTCCTTCCCGTAGGAGATATTTCAACGTTTAAGCGCTCGATGAACTCCATTTCACAGTGCTAATGCAATGCTCAACAATTTAAGCGTCGAAACGAGCAAAATATCTCGCAAATCGCGAAGATTTCGTTTATTTTGACGAAAAATAGCCGTCATTTCCTTCCCGTTGGAGATATTTCGACGTTTCAGCGCTCGATGAACTCCATTTCACAGTGCTAATGCAATGCACAACCATTTAAGAGTCGAAACAAGCAAAATATCTCACAAATAGCGAAGATTTCGTTTATTTTGACGAAAAATAGCCGTCATTTCCTTCCCGTTGGAGATATTTCGACGTTTAAGCGCTCGTTGAACTCCATTTCACAGTGCTAATGCAATGCTCAACCATTTAAGCTATGAAAGAAGCAAAATATCTCGCAAATCGCGAAGATTTCGTCGATTTTGACGAAAAATAGCCGTCATTTCCTTCCCGTTGGAGATATTTCCACGTTTAAGCGCTCGTTGAACTTCATTTCACAGTGCTAATGCAATGCACAACCATTTAAGCGTCGAAACAAGCAAAATATCTCGCAAATCGCGAAGATTTCGTTTATTTTGACGAAAAATAGCCGTCATTTCCTTCCCGTTGGAGATATTTCGACGTTTAAGCCCTCGATGAATTCCATTTCACAGTGCTAATGCAATGCACAACCATTTAAGAGTCGAAACAAGCAAAATATCTCGCAAATCGCGAAGATTTCGTTTATTTTGACGAAAAATAGCCGTCATTTCCTTCCCGTAGGAGATATTTCGACGTTTAAGCGCTCGATGAACTCCATTTCACAGTGCTAATGCAATGCTCAACCATTTAAGCGTCGAAACGAGCAAAATATCTCGCAAATCGCGAAGATTTCGTTTATTTTGACGAAAAATAGCCGTTATTTCCTTCCCGTAGGAGATATTTCGACGTTTAAGCGCTCGATGAACTCCATTTCACAGTGCTAATGCAATGCTCAACCATTTAAGCGTCGAAACGAGCAAAATATCTCGCAAATCGCGAAGATTTCGTTTATTTTGACGAAAAATAGCCGTCATTTCCTTCCCGTTGGAGATATTTCGACGTTTCAGCGCTCGATGAACTCCATTTCACAGTGCTAATGCAATGCACAACCATTTAAGAGTCGAAACAAGCAAAATATCTCACAAATAGCGAAGATTTCGTTTATTTTGACGAAAAATAGCCGTCATTTCCTTCCCGTTGGAGATATTTCGACGTTTAAGCGTTCGTTGAACTCCATTTCACAGTGCTAATGCAATGCACAACAATTTAAGCGTCGAAACAAGCAAAATATCTCGCAAATCGCGAAGATTTCGTTTATTTTGACGAAAAATAGCCATCATTTCCGTCCCTTTGGAGATATTTCGACGTTTAAGCGCTCGTTGAACTCCATTTCACAGTGCTAATGCAATGCACAACCATTTAAGCGTCGAAACAAGCAAACTATCTCGCAAATCGCGAAGATTTCGTTTATTTTGACGAAAAATAGCCGTCATTTCCTTCCCGTTGGAGATATTTCGACGTTTAAGCCCTCGATGAATTCCATTTCACAGTGCTAATGCAATGCTCAACCATTTAAGCTATGAAAGAAGCAAAATATCTCGCAAATCGCGAAGATTTCGTCGATTTTGACGAAAAATAGCCGTCATTTCCTTCCCGTTGGAGATATTTCGACGTTTAAGCGCTCGTTGAACTCCATTTCACAGTGCTAATGCAATGCACAACAATTTAAGCGTAGAAACGAGCAAAATATCTCGCAAATCGCGAAGATTTCGTTTATTTTGACGAAAAATAGCCGTCATTTCCTTCCCGTAGGAGATATTTCGACGTTTAAGCGCTCGATGAATTCCATTTCACAGTGCTAATGCAATGCTCAACCATTTAAGCGTCGAAACGAGCAAAATATCTCGCAAATCGCGAAGATTTCGTTTATTTTGACGAAAAATAGCCGTTATTTCCTTCCCGTAGGAGATATTTCGACGTTTAAGCGCTCGATGAACTCCATTTCACAGTGCTAATGCAATGCTCAACCATTTAAGCGTCGAAACGAGCAAAATATCTCGCAAATCGCGAAGATTTCGTTTATTTTGACGAAAAATAGCCGTCATTTCCTTCCCGTTGGAGATATTTCGACGTTTCAGCGCTCGATGAACTCCATTTCACAGTGCTAATGCAATGCACAACCATTTAAGAGTCGAAACAAGCAAAATATCTCACAAATAGCGAAGATTTCGTTTATTTTGACGAAAAATAGCCGTCATTTCCTTCCCGTTGGAGATATTTCGACGTTTAAGCGCTCGTTGAACTCCATTTCACAGTGCTAATGCAATGCACAACAATTTAAGCGTCGAAACAAGCAAAATATCTCGCAAATCGCGAAGATTTCGTTTATTTTGACGAAAAATAGCCATCATTTCCGTCCCTTTGGAGATATTTCGACGTTTAAGCGCTCGTTGAACTCCATTTCACAGTGCTAATGCAATGCACAACCATTTAAGCGTCGAAACAAGCAAACTATCTCGCAAATCGCGAAGATTTCGTTTATTTTGACGAAAAATAGCCGTCATTTCCTTCCCGTTGGAGATATTTCGACGTTTAAGCCCTCGATGAATTCCATTTCACAGTGCTAATGCAATGCTCAACCATTTAAGCTATGAAAGAAGCAAAATATCTCGCAAATCGCGAAGATTTCGTTTATTTTGACGAAAAATAGCCATCATTTCCGTCCCTTTGGAGATATTTCGACGTTTAAGCGCTCGTTGAACTCCATTTCACAGTGCTAATGCAATGCACAACCATTTAAGCGTCGAAACAAGCAAACTATCTCGCAAATCGCGAAGATTTCGTTTATTTTGACGAAAAATAGCCGTCATTTCCTTCCCGTTGGAGATATTTCGACGTTTAAGCCCTCGATGAATTCCATTTCACAGTGCTAATGCAATGCACAACCATTTAAGAGTCGAAACAAGCAAAATATCTCGCAAATCGCGAAGATTTCGTTTATTTTGACGAAAAATAGCCGTCATTTCCTTCCCGTAGGAGATATTTCGACGTTTAAGCGCTCGATGAACTCCATTTCACAGTGCTAATGCAATGCTCAACCATTTAAGCGTCGAAACGAGCAAAATATCTCGCAAATCGTGATGATTTCGTTTATTTTGACGAAAAATAGCCGTCATTTCCTTCCCGTTGGAGATATTTCGACGTTTCAGCGCTCGATGAACTCCATTTCACAGTGCTAATGCAATGCGCAACCATTTAAGAGTCGAAACAAGCAAAATATCTCACAAATAGCGAAGATTTCGTTTATTTTGACGAAAAATAGCCGTCATTTCCTTCCCGTTGGAGATATTTCGACGTTTAAGCGCTCGTTGAACTCCATTTCACAGTGCTAATGCAATGCTCAACCATTTAAGCTATGAAAGAAGCAAAATATCTCGCAAATCGCGAAGATTTCGTCGATTTTGACGAAAAATAGCCGTCATTTCCTTCCCGTTGGAGATATTTCCACGTTTAAGCGCTCGTTGAACTTCATTTCACAGTGCTAATGCAATGCACAACCATTTAAGCGTCGAAACAAGCAAAATATCTCGCAAATCTCGAAGATTTCGTTTATTTTGACGAAAAATAGCCGTCATTTCCTTCCCGTTGGAGATATTTCGACGTTTAAGCCCTCGATGAATTCCATTTCACAGTGCTAATGCAATGCACAACCATTTAAGAGTCGAAACAAGCAAAATATCTCGCAAATCGCGAAGATTTCGTTTATTTTGACGAAAAATAGCCGTCATTTCCTTCCCGTAGGAGATATTTCGACGTTTAAGCGCTCGATGAACTCCATTTCACAGTGCTAATGCAATGCTCAACCATTTAAGCGTCGAAACGAGCAAAATATCTCGCAAATCGCGAAGATTTCCTTTATTTTGACGAAAAATAGCCGTCATTTCCTTCCCGTTGGAGATATTTCGACGTTTCAGCGCTCGATGAACTCCATTTCACAGTGCTAATGCAATGCACAACCATTTAAGAGTCGAAACAAGCAAAATATCTCGCAAATCGCGAAGATTTCGTTTATTTTGACGAAAAATAGCCGTCATTTCCTTCCCGTTGGAGATATTTCGACGTTTAAGCGCTCGTTGAACTCCATTTCACAGTGCTAATGCAATGCTCAACCATTTAAGCTATGAAAGAAGCAAAATATCTCGCAAATCGCGAAGATTTCGTCGATTTTGACGAAAAATAGCCGTCATTTCCTTCCCGTTGGAGATATTTCGACGTTTAAGCACTCGTTGAACTCCATTTCACAGTGCTAATGCAATGCACTACTATTTAAGCGTCGAAACAAGAATAATATCTCGCAAATCGCGAAGACTTCGTTTATTTTGACGAAAAATAGCCGTCATTTCCTTCCCGTTGGAGATATTTCGACGTTTAAGCGCTCGTTGAACTTCATTTCACAGTGCTAATGCTATGCACAACCATTTAAGCGTCGAAACAAGCAAAATATCTCGCAAATCGCGAAGATTTCGTTTATTTTGACGAAAAATAGCCGTCACTACCTTCCCGTTGGAGATATTTCGACGTTTAAGCGCTCGATGAACTCCATTTCACAGTGCTAATGCAATGCTCAACCATTTAAGCGTCGAAACGAGCAAAATATCTCGCAAATCGCGAAGATTTCGTTTATTTTGACGAAAAATAGCCGTCATTTCCTTCCCGTTGGAGATATTTCGACGTTTCAGCGCTCGATGAACTCCATTTCACAGTGCTAATGCAATGCACAACCATTTAAGAGTCGAAACAAGCAAAATATCTCGCAAATCGCGAAGATTTCGTTTATTTTGACGAAAAATAGCCGTCATTTCCTTCCCGTTGGAGATATTTCGACGTTTAAGCGCTCATTGAACTCCATTTCACAGTGCTAATGCAATGCTCAACCATTTAAGCTATGAAAGAAGCAAAATATCTCGCAAATCGCGAAGATTTCGTCGATTTTGACGAAAAATAGCCGTCATTTCCTTCCCGTTGGAGATATTTCGACGTTTAAGCACTCGTTGAACTCCATTTCACAGTGCTAATGCAATGCACTACTATTTAAGCGTCGAAACAAGAATAATATCTCGCAAATCGCGAAGACTTCGTTTATTTTGACGAAAAATAGCCGTCATTTCCTTCCCGTTGGAGATATTTCGACGTTTAAGCGCTCGTTGAACTTCATTTCACAGTGCTAATGCTATGCACAACCATTTAAGCGTCGAAACAAGCAAAATATCTCGCAAATCGCGAAGATTTCGTTTATTTTGACGAAAAATAGCCGTCACTACCTTCCCGTTGGAGATATTTCGACGTTTAAGCGCTCGTTGAACTCCATTTCACAGTGCTAATGCAATGCACAACAATTTAAGCGTCGAAACAAGCAAAATATCTCGCAAATCGCGAAGATTTCGTTTATTTTGACGAAAAATAGCCATCATTTCCGTCCCTTTGGAGATATTTCGACGTTTAAGCGCTCGTTGAACTCCATTTCACAGTGCTAATGCAATGCACAACCATTTAAGCGTCGAAACAAGCAAACTATCTCGCAAATCGCGAAGATTTCGTTTATTTTGACGAAAAATAGCCGTCATTTCCTTCCCGTTGGAGATATTTCGACGTTTAAGCCCTCGATGAATTCCATTTCACAGTGCTAATGCAATGCACAACCATTTAAGAGTCGAAACAAGCAAAATATCTCGCAAATCGCGAAGATTTCGTTTATTTTGACGAAAAATAGCCGTCATTTCCTTCCCGTTGGAGATATTTCGACGTTTAAGCGCTCGTTGAACTTCATTTCACAGTGCTAATGCTATGCACAGCCATTTAAGCGTCGAAACAAGCAAAATATCTCGCAAATCGCGAAGATTTCGTCGCTTTTGACGAAAAATAGCCGTCATTTCCTTACCGTTGGAGATATTTCGACGTTTAAGCGCTCGTTTCACTCCGTTTTGCACTGCAAATGCAATGCACTACCGTTTAAGCGTCGAAACAAGCAAAATAGCTCGCAAACGGCGATGATTTCGTTTATTTTGACGAAAAATAGCCGCCATTTCCTTCCCGTTGGAGATATTTCGACGTTTAAGCGCTCGTTGAACTCCATTTCACAGTGCTAATGCAATGCACAACCATTTAAGCGTCGAAGCGAGCAAAACATCTCGCAAATCGCGAAGATTTCGTTTATTTTGACGAAAAATAGCCGTCATTTCCTTCCCGTTGGAGATATTTCGACGTTTAAGCGCTCGATGAACTCCATTTCATAGTGCTAATGCAATGCACAACCATTTAAGAGTCGAAACAAGCAAAATATCTCGCAAATCGCGAGGATCTCATTTATTTTGACGAAAAATAGCCGTCATTTCCTTCCCGTTGGAGATATTTCGACGTTTAAGCGCTCGTTGAACTCCATTTCACAGTGCTAATGCAATGCACAGCCATTTAAGAGTGGAAACAAGCAAAATATCTCGCAAATCGCGAATATTTCGTTTATTTTGACGAAAAATAGCCGTCATTTCCTTCCCGTTGGAGATATTTCGACGTTTAAGCGCTCGTTGAACTCCATTTCACAGTGCTAATGCAATGCACAACCATTTAAGCGTCGAAACAAGCAAAATATCTCGCAAATCGCGAGGATCTCATTTATTTTGACGAAAAATAGCCGTCATTTCCTTCCCGTTGGAGATATTTCGACGTTTAAGCGCTCGTTGAACTTCATTTCACAGTGCTAATGCTATGCACAACCATTTAAGCGTCGAAACAAGCAAAATATCTCGCAAATCGCGAAGATTTCGTCGCTTTTGACGAAATATAGCCGTCATTTCCTTCCCGTTGGAGATATTTCGACGTTTAAGCGCTCGTTTCACTCCATTTGCACTGCAAATGTAATGCACTACCGTTTAAGCGTCGAAACAAGCAAAATATCTCACAAATCGCGAAGATTTCGTTTATTTTGACGAAAAATAGCCGTCATTTCCTTCCCGTTGGAGATATTTCGACGTTTAAGCGCTCGTTGAACTCCATTTCACAGTGCTAATGCAATGCTCAACCATTTAAGCTATGAAAGAAGCAAAATATCTCGCAAATCGCGAAGATTTCGTCGATTTTGACGAAAAATAGCCGTCATTTCCTTCCCGTTGGAGATATTTCGACGTTTAAGCACTCGTTGAACTCCATTTCACAGTGCTAATGCAATGCACAACCATTTAAGCGTGGAAGCGAGCAAAATATCTCGCAAATCGCGAAGATTTCGTTTATTTTGACGAAAAATAGCCGTCATTTCCTTCCCGTTGGAGATATTTCGACGTTTAAGCGCTCGATGAACTCCATTTCACAGTGCTAATGCAATGGACAGCCATTTAAGTGTCGAAACAAGCAAAATATCTCGCAAATCGCGAAGATTTCGTTTATTTTGACGAAAAATAGCCGTCATTACCTTCCCGTTGGAGATATTTCGACGTTTAAGCGCTCGATGACCTCCATTTCACAGAGATAATGCAATGCACAACCATTTAAGAGTCGAAACAAGCAAAATATCTCGCAAATCGCGAAGACTTCGTTTATTTTGACGAAAAATAGCCGTCATTTCCTTCCCGTTGGAGATATTTCGACGTTTAAGCGCTCGTTGAACTCCATTTCACAGTGCTAATGCAATGCTCAACCATTTAAGCTATGAAAGAAGCAAAATATCTCGCAAATCGCGAAGATTTCGTCGATTTTGACGAAAAATAGCCGTCATTTCCTTCCCGTTGGAGATATTTCGACGTTTAAGCACTCGTTGAACTCCATTTCACAGTGCTAATGCAATGCACTACTATTTAAGCGTCGAAACAAGAATAATATCTCGCAAATCGCGAAGACTTCGTTTATTTTGACGAAAAATAGCCGTCATTTCCTTCCCGTTGGAGATATTTCGACGTTTAAGCGCTCGTTGAACTTCATTTCACAGTGCTAATGCAATGCACAACCATTTAAGCGTCGAAACAAGCAAAATATCTCGCAAATCGCGAAGATTTCGTTTATTTTGACGAAAAATAGCCGTCACTACCTTCCCGTTGGAGATATTTCGACGTTTAAGCGCTCGTTGAACTCCATTTCACAGTGCTAATGCAATGCACAACAATTTAAGCGTCGAAACAAGCAAAATATCTCGCAAATCGCGAAGATTTCGTTTATTTTGACGAAAAATAGCCATCATTTCCGTCCCTTTGGAGATATTTCGACGTTTAAGCGCTCGTTGAACTCCATTTCACAGTGCTAATGCAATGCACAACCATTTAAGCGTCGAAACAAGCAAACTATCTCGCAAATCGCGAAGATTTCGTTTATTTTGACGAAAAATAGCCGTCATTTCCTTCCCGTTGGAGATATTTCGACGTTTAAGCCCTCGATGAATTCCATTTCACAGTGCTAATGCAATGCACAACCATTTAAGAGTCGAAACAAGCAAAATATCTCACAAATAGCGAAGATTTCGTTTATTTTGACGAAAAATAGCCGTCATTTCCTTCCCGTTGGAGATATTTCGACGTTTAAGCGCTCGTTGAACTCCATTTCACAGTGCTAATGCAATGCTCAACCATTTAAGCTATGAAAGAAGCAAAATATCTCGCAAATCGCGAAGATTTCGTCGATTTTGACGAAAAATAGCCGTCATTTCCTTCCCGTTGGAGATATTTCGACGTTTAAGCGCTCGTTGAACTTCATTTCACAGTGCTAATGCAATGCACAACCATTTAAGCGTCGAAACAAGCAAAATATCTCGCAAATCGCGAAGATTTCGTTTATTTTGACGAAAAATACCCGTCATTTCCTTCCCGTTGGAGATATTTCGACGTTTAAGCCCTCGATGAATTCCATTTCACAGTGCTAATGCAATGCACAACCATTTAAGAGTCGAAGCAAGCAAAATATCTCGCAAATCGCGAAGATTTCGTTTATTTTGACGAAAAATAGCCGTCATTTCCTTCCCGTAGGAGATATTTCGACGTTTAAGCGCTCGATGAACTCCATTTCACAGTGCTAATGCAATGCTCAACCATTTAAGCGTCGAAACGAGCAAAATATCTCGCAAATCGCGAAGATTTCGTTTATTTTGACGAAAAATAGCCGTCATTTCCTTCCCGTTGGAGATATTTCGACGTTTAAGCGCTCGTTGAACTCCATTTCACAGTGCTAATGCAATGCACAACAATTTAAGCGTCGAAACAAGCAAAATATCTCGCAAATCGCGAAGATTTCGTTTATTTTGACGAAAAATAGCCATCATTTCCGTCCCTTTGGAGATATTTCGACGTTTAAGCGCTCGTTGAACTCCATTTCACAGTGCTAATGCAATGCACTACTATTTAAGCGTCGAAACAAGAATAATATCTCGCAAATCGCGAAGACTTCGTTTATTTTGACGAAAAATAGCCGTCATTTCCTTCCCGTTGGAGATATTTCGACGTTTAAGCGCTCGTTGAACTTCATTTCACAGTGCTAATGCTATGCACAACCATTTAAGCGTCGAAACAAGCAAAATATCTCGCACATCGCGAAGATTTCGTTTATTTTGACGAAAAATAGCCGTCACTACCTTCCCGTTGGAGATATTTCGACGTTTAAGCGCTCGTTGAACTTCATTTCACAGTGCTAATGCTATGCACAACCATTTAAGCGTCGAAACAAGCAAAATATCTCGCACATCGCGAAGATTTCGTTTATTTTGACGAAAAATAGCCGTCACTACCTTCCCGTTGGAGATATTTCGACGTTTAAGCGCTCGTTGAACTCCATTTCACAGTGCTAATGCAATGCACAACAATTTAAGCGTCGAAACAAGCAAAATATCTCGCAAATCGCGAAGATTTCGTTTATTTTGACGAAAAATAGCCATCATTTCCGTCCCTTTGGAGATATTTCGACGTTTAAGCGCTCGTTGAACTCCATTTCACAGTGCTAATGCAATGCACAACCATTTAAGCGTCGAAACAAGCAAACTATCTCGCAAATCGCGAAGATTTCGTTTATTTTGACGAAAAATAGCCGTCATTTCCTTCCCGTTGGAGATATTTCGACGTTTAAGCCCTCGATGAATTCCATTTCACAGTGCTAATGCAATGCACAACCATTTAAGAGTCGAAACAAGCAAAATATCTCGCAAATCGCGAAGATTTCGTGTATTTTGACGAAAAATAGCCGTCATTTCCTTCCCGTTGGAGATATTTCGACGTTTAAGCGCTCGTTTCACTCCGTTTTGCACTGCAAATGCAATGCACTACCGTTTAAGCGTCGAAACAAGCAAAATAGCTCGCAAACGGCGATGATTTCGTTTATTTTGACGAAAAATAGCCGTCATTTCCTTCCCGTTGGAGATATTTCGACGTTTAAGCGCTCGTTGAACTTCATTTCACAGTGCTAATGCTATGCACAACCATTTAAGCGTCGAAACAAGCAAAATATCTCGCAAATCGCGAAGATTTCGTCGCTTTTGACGAAAAATAGCCGTCATTTCCTTACCGTTGGAGATATTTCGACGTTTATGCGCTCGTTTCACTCCGTTTTGCACTGCAAATGCAATGCACTACCGTTTAAGCGTCGAAACAAGCAAAATAGCTCGCAAACGGCGATGATTTCGTTTATTTTGACGAAAAATAGCCGCCATTTCCTTCCCGTTGGAGATATTTCGACGTTTAAGCGCTCGTTGAACTCCATTTCACAGTGCTAATGCAATGCACAACCATTTAAGCGTCGAAGCGAGCAAAATATCTCGCAAATCGCGAAGATTTCGTTTATTTTGACGAAAAATAGCCGTCATTTCCTTCCCGTTGGAGATATTTCGACGTTTAAGCGCTCGATGAACTCCATTTCATAGTGCTAATGCAATGCACAACCATTTAAGAGTCGAAACAAGCAAAATATCTCGCAAATCGCGAGGATCTCATTTATTTTGATGAAAAATAGCCGTCATTTCCTTCCCGTTGGAGATATTTCGACGTTTAAGCGCTCGTTGAACTCCATTTCACAGTGCTAATGCAATGCACAGCCATTTAAGAGTGGAAACAAGCAAAATATCTCGCAAATCGCGAAGATTTCGTTTATTTTGACGAAAAATAGCCGTCATTTCCTTCCCGTTGGAGATATTTCGACGTTTAAGCGCTCGTTGAACTTCATTTCACAGTGCTAATGCAATGCACAACCATTTAAGCGTCGAAACAAGCAAAATATCTCGCAAATCGCGAGGATCTCATTTATTTTGACGAAAAATAGCCGTCATTTCCTTCCCGTTGGAGATATTTCGACGTTTAAGCGCTCGTTGAACTTCATTTCACAGTGCTAATGCTATGCACAACCATTTAAGCGTCGAAACAAGCAAAATATCTCGCAAATCGCGAAGATTTCGTCGCTTTTGACGAAAAATAGCCGTCATTTCCTTCCCGTTGGAGATATTTCGACGTTTAAGCGCTCGTTTCACTCCATTTGCACTGCAAATGTAATGGACTACCGTTTAAGCGTCGAAACAAGCAAAATAGCTCGCAAACGGCGATGATTTCGTTTATTTTGACGAAAAATAGCCGCCATTTCCTTCCCGTTGGAGATATTTCGACGTTTAAGCGCTCGTTGAACTCCATTTCACAGTGCTAATGCAATGCACAACCATTGAAGCGTCGAAGCGTGCAAAATATCTCGCAAATCGCGAAGATTTCGTTTATTTTGACGAAAAATAGCCGTCATTTCCTCCCCGTTGGAGATATTTCGACGTTTCAGCGCTCGATGAACTCCATTTCACAGTGCTAATGCAATGCACAACCATTTAAGAGTCGAAACAAGCAAAATATCTCACAAATCGCGAAGATTTCGTTTATTTTGACGAAAAATAGCCGTCATTTCCTTCCCGTTGTAAATATTTCGACGTTTAAGCGCTCGTTGAACTCCATTTCACAGTGCTAATGCAATGCACAACCATTTAAGCGTCGAAACAAGCAAAATATCTCGCAAATCGCGAAGATTTCATTTATTTTGACGAAAAATAGCCGTCATTTCCTTCCCGTTGGAGATATTTCGACGTTTAAGCGCTCGTTGAACTCCATTTCATAGTACTAATGCAATGCACAGCCATTTAAGAGTCGAAACAAGCAAAATATCTCGCAAATCGCGAAGACTTCGTTTATTTTGACGAAAAATAGCCGTCATTTCCTTCCCGTTGGAGATATTTCGACGTTTAAGCGCTCGTTGAACTTCATTTCACAGTGCTAATGCAATGCACAACCATTTAAGCGTCGAAACAAGCAAAATATCTCGCAAATCGCGAAGATTTCTTCGATCTTGACGAAAAATAGCCGTCATTTCCTTCCCGTTGGAGATATTTCGACGTTAAAGCGCTCGTTTCACTCCGTTTTGCACTGCAAAAGTAATGCACTACCGTTCAAGCGTCGAAACAAGCAAAATAGCTCGCAAACCGCGATGATTTCGTCGATTGTGACAAAAGTAGCCGTCATTTCCTTCCCGTTGGAGATATTTCGAAGTATAAGCGCTCGTTGAACTCCATTTCACAGTGCTAATGCAATGCTCAACCATTTAAGCGTCGAAACAAGCAAAATATCTCTCAAATCGAGAAGATTTCGTTTATTTTGAAGAAAAATAGCCGTCGTTTCCTTCCCGTTGGAGATATTTCGACGTTTAAGCACTCGTTGAACTCCATTTCACAGTGCTAATGCAATGCACTACTATTTAAGCGTCGAAACAAGCAAAATATCTCGCAAATCGCGAAGATTTCGTCGATTTTGACGAAAAATAGCCGTCATTTCCTTCCCGTTGGAGATATTTCGACGTTTAAGCGCTCGTTGAACTCCATTTCACAGTGCTAATTCAATGCACAACCATTTAAGCGTCGAAACGAGCAAAATATCTCGCAAATCGCGAAGATTTCGTTTATTTTGACGAAAAATAGACGTCATTTCCTTCCCGTTGGAGATATTTCGACGTTTAAGCGCTCGATGAACTCCATTTCACAGTGCTAATGCAATGCACAACCATTTAAGCGTCGAAACAAGCAAAATATCTCGCAAATCGCGAAGATTTCGTTTATTTTGACGAAAAATAGCCGTCACTACCTTCCCGTTGGAGATATTTCGACGTTTAAGCGCTCGTTGAACTCCATTTCACAGTACTAATGCAATGCACAACAATTTAAGCGTCGAAACAAGCAAAATATCTCGCAAATCGCGAAGATTTCGTTTATTTTGATGAAAAATAGCCATCATTTCCGTCCCTTTGGAGATATTTCGACGTTTAAGCGCTCGTTGAACTCCATTTCACAGTGCTAATGCAATGCACAACCATTTAAGCGTCGAAACAAGCAAACTATCTCGCAAATCGCGAAGATTTCGTTTATTTTGACGAAAAATAGCCGTCATTTCCTTCCCGTTGGAGATATTTCGACGTTTAAGCCCTCGATGAATTCCATTTCACAGTGCTAATGCAATGCTCAACCATTTAAGCTATGAAAGAAGCAAAATATCTCGCAAATCGCGAAGATTTCGTCGATTTTGACGAAAAATAGCCGTCATTTCCTTCCCGTTGGAGATATTTCGACGTTTAAGCGCTCGTTGAACTCCATTTCACAGTGCTAATGCAATGCACAACAATTTAAGCGTAGAAACGAGCAAAATATCTCGCAAATCGCGAAGATTTCGTTTATTTTGACGAAAAATAGACGTCATTTCCTTCCCGTTGGAGATATTTCGACGTTTAAGCGCTCGATGAACTCCATTTCACAGTGCTAATGCAATGCACAACCATTTAAGCGTCGAAACAAGCAAAATATCTCGCAAATCGCGAAGATTTCGTTTATTTTGATGAAAAATAGCCGTCATTTCCTTCCCGTTGGAGATATTTCGACGTATAAGCGCTCGTTGAACTCCATTTCACAGTGCTAATGCAATGCACAACCATTTAAGCGTCGAAACAAGCAAAATATCTCGCAAATCGCGAAGATTTCGTTTATTTTGACGAAAAATAGCCGTCATTTCCTTCCCGTTGGAGATATTTCGACGTTTAAGCGCTCGTTGAACTCCATTTCACAGTGCTAATGCAATGCACAACCAATTAAGCGTCGAAACGAGCAAAATATCTCGCAAATCGCGAAGATTTCGTTTATTTTGACGAAAAATAGCCGTCATTTCCTTCCCGTTGGAGATATTTCGACGTTTAAGCGCTCGATGAACTCCATTTCACAGTGCTAATGCAATGCACAACCATTTAAGAGTGGAAACAAGCAAAATATCTCGCAAATCGCGAAGACTTCGTTTATTTTGACGAAAAATAGCCGTCATTTCCTTCCCGTTGGAGATATTTCGACGTTTAAGCGCTCGTTGAACTTCATTTCACAGTGCTAATGCAATGCACAACCATTTAAGAGTCGAAACAAGCAAAATATCTCGCAAATCGCGAAGACTACGTTTATTTTGACGAAAAATAGCCGTCATTTCCTTCCCGTTGGAGATATTTCGACGTTTAAGCGCTCGTTGAACTCCATTTCACAGTGCTAATGCAATGCACCACCAATTAAGCTATGAAACAAGCAAAATATCTCGCAAATCGCGAAGATTTCATTTATTTTGACGAAAAATAGCCGTCATTTCCTTCCCGTTGGAGATATTTCGACGTTTAAGCGCTCGTTGAACTTCATTTCACAGTGCTAATGCAATGCACAACCATTTAAGAGTCGAAACAAGCAAAATATCTCACAAATAGCGAAGATTTCGTTTATTTTGACGAAAAATAGCCGTCATTTCCTTCCCGTTGGAGATATTTCGACGTTTAAGCGCTCGTTGAACTCCATTTCACAGTGCTAATGCAATGCACAACCATTTAAGCGTCGAAACAAGCAAAATATCTCGCAAATCGCGAAGATTTCGTTTATTTTGACGAAAAATAGCCGTCATTTCCTTCCCGTTGGAGATATTTCGACGTTTAAGCGCTCGATGAACTCCATTTCACAGTGCTAATGCAATGCACAACCATTTAAGTGTGGAAACAAGCAAAATATCTCGCAAATCGCGAAGACTTCGTTTATTTTGACGAAAAATAGCCGTCATTTCCTTCCCGTTGGTGATATTTCGACGTTTAAGCGCTCGTTGAACTTCATTTCACAGTGCTAATGCAATGCACAACCATTTAAGAGTCGAAACAAGCAAAATATCTCGCAAATCGCGAAGACTACGTTTATTTTGACGAAAAATAGCCGTCATTTCCTTCCCGTTGGAGATATTTCGACGTCTAAGCGCTCGTTGAACTCCATTTCACAGTGCTAATGCAATGCACCACCAATTAAGCTATGAAACAAGCAAAATATCTCGCAAATCGAGAAGATTTCATTTATTTTGACGAAAAATAGCCGTCATTTCCTTCCCGTTGGAGATATTTCGACGTTTAAGCGCTCGTTGAACTCCATTTCACAGTGCTAATGCAATGCACAACCATTTAAGCGTCGAAACAAGCAAAATATCTCGCAAATCGCGAAGATTTCGTTTATTTTGGAGAAAAATAGCCGTCATTTCCTTCCCGTTGGAGATATTTCGACGTTTAAGCGCTCGATGAACTCCATTTCACTGTGATAATGCAATGCACAACCATTTAAGAGTCGAAACAAGCAAAATATCCCGCAAATCGCGAAGACTTCGTTTATTTTGACGAAAAATAGCCGTCATTTCCTTCCCGTTGGAGATATTTCGACGTTTAAGCGCTCGTTGAACTTCATTTCACAGTGCTAATGCAATGCACAACCATTTAAGCGTCGAAACAAGCAAAATATCTCGCAAATCGCGAAGATTTCGTTTATTTTGACGAAAAATAGCCGTCATTACCTTCCCGTTGGAGATATTTCGACGTTTAAGCGCTCGTTGAACTTCATTTCACAGTGCTAATGCAATGCACAACCATTTAAGAGTCGAAACAAGCAAAATATCTCACAAATAGCGAAGATTTCGTTTATTTTGACGAAAAATAGCCGTCATTTCCTTCCCGTTGGAGATATTTCGACGTTTAAGCGCTCGTTGAACTCCATTTCACAGTGCTAATGCAATGCACAACCATTTAAGCGTCGAAACAAGCAAAATATCTCGCAAATCGCGAAGATTTCGTTTATTTTGACGAAAAATAGCCGTCATTTCCTTCCCGTTGGAGATATTTCGACGTTTAAGCGCTCGTTGAACTCCATTTCACAGTGCTAATGCAATGCACAACCAATTAAGCGTCGAAACGAGCAAAATATCTCGCAAATCGCGAAGATTTCGTTTATTTTGACGAAAAATAGCCGTCATTTCCTTCCCGTTGGAGATATTTCGACGTTTAAGCGCTCGATGAACTCCATTTCACAGTGCTAATGCAATGCACAACCATTTAAGTGTGGAAACAAGCAAAATATCTCGCAAATCGCGAAGACTTCGTTTATTTTGACGAAAAATAGCCGTCATTTCCTTCCCGTTGGAGATATTTCGACGTTTAAGCGCTCGTTGAACTTCATTTCACAGTGCTAATGCAATGCACAACCATTTAAGAGTCGAAACAAGCAAAATATCTCGCAAATCGCGAAGACTACGTGTTACGACCGTTCGCGGAGAGACGTGATCGCGAGATAGCACGTCAACGAGAGTTGTAAATTCTCGCTACGATTATGTTAATCGACGCCGCGAAATAGTCGTTCCCCTGTTTCGTTTAGGATAACAGAGGTGGTTTAATGAATATAGCACTGTGTTAACACTAATAAATTAACGTTTATTTCAACAACTTATTAATTAGAAGGATATAAATGGAACAACAAAAGAAATGTAACTACGTAATGCGCGATATAAGATATGTATTGACTGTTTGGCTTCTCGAAACGTTCTGCCCGCCTTTCGATTTTTTCCGTTTTTTCTGGAAGGCGACCCCCACTACGTTCGGATCACGCCACATTCTTTTACGCCGGATAAAATAACGGCCACGAATCGAAGTTTCTGGAGGTCGCCCTGCTTAATAAACTATGCGCTTGCCACTACAATGTTTGTTTGTCGGGCAGCCGCGACGATCCGCCCGCGACATTGTAGTGCCGCGACCGACGGTTAAGAATATGATCTATGGCAAGCCGCATGGCGTAACATTCTCCCCCCGTTGAGAGGGTACCGATCAAATTAGCGAGATGTGGTTGAAGTTCCTATCTTAGTTCGTCTCGGTGGCTAGTTGTTCGGATTTCTCGAGATCGGGTTGAATTGGCAGTGGGACAAGCCTTTTGACGGCCCGATCCAAAACGCTCTTTGCCGTCTGAACTGTAGCTGTCCGGATGACACCATCGGCGCCTGGATGAACCTTGATAACTCGGCCCAGAGGCCAATGCATGGAGGGTACGTTGTCCTCTCTGAGGATGACGATTGTGCCCTTTTGGATGCCGTGTCCACCCTTGCTCCACTTATTTCGGTTGGTTAACTCGTTCAAATACTCCTTATGCCAGCGGTTCCAAAAATGCTGTTTAAGCTGTTGGATATGCTGCCATCTGGAGAGTCGGTTCGATGGAATGTCTCTGAAATCTCGATCACGTAAGCACATTAGTGAATCGCCAATGAGAAAATGTCCGGGAGTGAGGACTAGGAGATCATTTGGATCGGTGGAGATAGGAGTTAGCGGGCGGGAATTGAGGACTGCTTCTATTTCTATGATGAGAGTGTTCAATTGTTCAGAGGTGAGTAACTCGTTGCCGGCTACACGCCTGAGGTGGCGTTTGAATGACTTCACCGCTGCTTCCCATAGCCCACCGAAATGCGGTGAATGAGGGGGAATGAAGCGCCATTCGATTTGTTTGTCGGCTAAAAATGCGGTTACTTTTTCCTTGTGATCGTCCGATTGTAATAGATCGTGAAGCTCTCGTAATTCGTTGCTTGCTCCTCTGAAGTTGGTGCCGTTATCAGAATGGATGGTGGAGCAATACCCTCGTCGAGCGATAAATCTGCGAAGAGCGGCGATGAAGGCTTCGCTAGTGAGATCGTCAACGAGCTCGATGTGTACCGCTTTAATTGCTAGGCATACGAAAATGGCTACGTATACCTTTATCTGACGACGGTTACGATCTCGTTTTTCCTTGATGTGGAACGGCCCGCAGTAATCGACGCCGACGTTTGTGAATGGGCGAGATTCCGTTACTCGCGCCTCCGGCAGATTACCCATCACGTATTCTACCGGCGGTGGTTGAGCGCGGCAGCAGCGGACGCAGCCTTTGATCGCCCGCCATACTTGACTTCGACCGTCGACGGGCCAGTATCTTTGTCTTACTGCGTATAACGTAGCCTGCGTTCCGGAATGCATGTGGATCTTGTGCTCGTGTTCTATGATGCGTGTTGTAACGGATGACTTGGGTAATACTATGGGATGTTTCTGGGCGAAGGTCATCGACGAATGACTGAGTCGACCCCCGACTCGCAATATTCCTTCCTTGTCTATGAACGGATTGAGTCGCGTGAGCTTACCCTTTATCGCCGCGTTCCGATCTTTTTGGAGTGTACGAATTTCCTCGGAGAAATGGATGTTTTGCAACAATTTTATCAGTTTATTGTGCGTTATGCGTAACTCGGTAACGGTTAGGGGTGCCGCTCGGTTCCTTTCCTGTCTCCAACGGAGGCAACGAGCTATGATTCGTATCAACTTGGGCCAGGATGAATACCTTTCCAACAAACTGTAATCGGCGGGGTTTGCGGACAGACAAATCGCCCCTTTCTGCTCCGGTACTTCAATTTGCGGTGTTAGAGCCCATGTCGGCCAATAGCCTTCCGACTGGTAGAGCCATGCAGGACCGTGCTGCCAGATGGTTGGGCGCAGGAACTCTTCGGGTGTTTGGCCGCGTGATATTAAGTCCGCGGGATTGTCGTCGGTAGGAACGTGGCGCCAATCGCGGATGCTGGTTTTTGTTTGAATTTCGGAGACTCTGTTAGCGACGAATGTTTTAAGGGTGTGAGGTGATGTATTGAGCCAATGGAGGACGATAGTGGAATCGGTCCAATAGATAGTTCGAGTAATTTTTTGTGATAGGGCTTGTTGTACTGTTGACATCAGGGACGTAAGAAGGAGTGCTCCGCTCAGCTCGAGCCGAGGAATGGTCTGGCACTTGAGTGGGGCGACTTTCGATTTTGCGGTTAAAAGTTGGGTCCAAGGGTTCGGAGATAAACACAGGCTCCGTAAGCCTTTTCGCTGGCATCGCAGAAACCATGCAGTTCAATTTCCATAGCGGACTCGATTATTGCTTTGCGTGGGAACCTGACGTTGTTTAATAAGGGTAATTGGGCATAGTACCTTTCCCACTCTGTATGTAACTCGATCGGAAGTGATTCATCCCAATCGATTTTCGACGACCATATTCGTTGAAGTAGCATCTTGGCCCGAACAATCACCGGTGCGAGCAGACCGAGCGGATCGTAAATTTTTGCAATCTCCGAGCTGATGATTCGTTTCGTGACTCGCGAGGGCGTGGGTTTGACTTCGACCGAGTAAAGAATAGAATCGTCGGATGAATTCCAAAACACCCCCAGCGTCTTCAAGGTTTGCGAGTCGCCCAAAAAATGTTGGTGATTTGTTTCTTCTAAGGAAAGTCCGTGTAACAAGTCATTATCGTTTGACGCCCATTTTCGTATGTTTAAGCCGGCCAGCTGAAGTAACTTGGTGAGTTCTGTTCTGAGCGTGAGGGCTTCGTCCTTCGTTTCAGCTCCGGTGAGAGCGTCGTCGACGTAGAAATCCCGCTGCAGTACCTGTGCTGCACGTGGAAATCGATGTCCTTCGTCCTCTGCCAGTTGCTTGAGGCACCGAATAGCTAGATACGGGGCTGCGGATAAACCGAACGTTACAGTGTTAAGCTCATATGTTTCTGTTTCTCCACTCGCGCTGCGCCATAATATCCTTTGATATTTCCGATCCTCTGGTCGTACGAGGAATTGCCGATACATCTTCTCGATGTCGCCAGTGAGTACGTATTGATGAGCGCGGAATCTAATTAATATACAAAATAGATCTTCCTGTAACTTGGGTCCTGTGTGAAGTGTATCGTTTAAGGAGGTTCCGGTAGTGCTTGGTGCCGATCCGTCGAAAACTACACGGAGTTTGGTGGTTTGACTCGATGCTTTGGTCACGCCATGATGGGGTAAATAGTATCCGTTATCGTCGGAGTGGTTGTCATTGACCTTCGTCATGTGTCCCAATGCCAGGTATTCCTGTATTACCGTTCGATATTCCGATTCGAAGCGTTTGTCGTGCTGGAATCGGCGATTGAGTGAGGCGAGTCGTTTACTCGCCAGCGTTTTAGAGGATCCGAGTGACTGAAGCTGATCGTTGAAAGGTAGAGCGACGATGTATCGTCCTTCGCTGGTGCGTCGGGTGTGGATTTGGAAGTGTTCTTCGCATCGTCGATCTGCCTCTGAGATATGTTTAATTGAGGGTCCTTCATCGATTTCCCAAAACCGCGCGAGATCTGCTTGTAAAGTCGTCGTGGATGTGTGAAATATGTTTGTCGCGGTTTGGGAAGTTGGACTCCCCCCGATTACCCATCCGAATCGCGTCTTTTGCAGACGCAGTCCAGGCTCGTCTGGCTGCGTGAGGTTGACTTGTCCCACACACATCGACGCGAGTGTTGAACCTGAGCTTAGTAGTACATCTATCGGAGCTGGTAAATGAAATCGTGGATCGGCCAATTTGAGATTTTTTGGTATCTCAAGTGTCGAACGATCGATGGGTTCGCTGGGAATTGAGGTTGATATGGTTGGAATGATAAGGAACGTTAATGTCCGCGTGTATGTACCGTCAGTGGAAGTGATCGTGGCCGTGATGTGTCGCTTAGAAGTCGTTGTCAAGGTATCTAGAGCTCCGATCGGGACCGAACATTTGTTTTGCCTTATCTTTAGCGATTTTGCTAATTCCTCGGTAATGAAATTCATACTGGATCCGGTGTCGAGCAACGCTCGACAACGGATTGGTTGATGTTTATCATTCAAAATGTTAATCTGCGCTGTGAGGACTAGATCATTGAACCGTAATTCGGATGCTATTGGTCTGATATGTTCGGTCATCAACGGAGTCGTCGATCGTCGGCGTCATTGGTTGTGTGTTCGTTTGTCAATGGGCGGTGGACTTGGAGACGCGGCTGTTCGTGGTGTTTCCGATCTGTGGTCTGTTGTGTGCCTTTTGCAACGAGTGGGTGATACGTAGGGTGGCAAAGAAGGTGTTGTGGATCGGCTATTTGATGGGGAAGATTTCGGGCTGGACGTGCTGGAACGAGACCCTGAATGGCGTTTTGTCCTATGCAGCATTGTATGATGTCGTTCTCCGCATACGCGACATGATCCTGCGAAACAATGCCGCGTTGTGTGCCCTTTCCCGAGGCAGTTGACGCATAGTGATGCTCTTTTGACCTCCCGAATACGTTCGCGAAGGGATTTGGTTTTGAAGGTGTCACATTTCCAAATGGGGTGTGGTCCTTGACAGGTGGGGCATGTTGGATTAACCTGTGTCGCCGTAAGTGCATGCCCTCGTGATGCGCGTTGACGGACCGGAGTAGTTTGTTCCGGTGATTCTCTTGTTTGTCTGACCGTGGTGATCGGTCTGGAGCTTCGTGCTAATCTCTCTAGGAAGTTTAGTAAGTGAATGTACGGAGGCACCTCGTTATTGGGCAGCGTCATTTCCCATTGCTTTTGGATACTCAGTGGTATTTTAGAGAGGATGAGGCTGGTGAGCACAGCACTGGTATCGGGGTAGGAGTCTCCTAATTTGTTCAATGCATATATGTGTTGTTTGAATGTGTGGACTAAGCGCCTTAATTCCGTTCGAGATTCCTTGGTTATCTTTGGATAATCAATTATTGCCATGCAGTGACTGAAAGCTGTGTATCGTGGACATTCGAAACTCTCCTTGAGAACGGCTATAGCCTGACTGTAATTTACATTGCTAAGGGGTAACGCGTTTAAACAATCGGCTGCTTCTCCTTGCAGGGCGGACTGCAGGTAATGGAATTTCTGTATGTCAGTGAGACTAGGATTTTTATCGATTGTGGAGGAAAAGGTGTCATAAAAAGTGTTCCATTTTTCTAAGCTTCCGTCAAAAGTAGGGAGCCGAAGATCTGGTAATTTAATGGATATCGGATTTAAACTTGCGGATGATGCACAGGTTGGAAACGAGCAAAATATCTCGCAAATCGCGAAGATTTCGTTTATTTTGACGAAAAATAGCCGTCATTTCCTTCCCGTTGGAGATATTTCGACGTTTCAGCGCTCGATGAACTCCATTTCACAGTGCTAATGCAATGCACAACCATTTAAGAGTCGAAACAAGCAAAATATCTCACAAATAGCGAAGATTTCGTTTATTTTGACGAAAAATAGCCGTCATTTCCTTCCCGTTGGAGATATTTCGACGTTTAAGCGCTCGTTGAACTCCATTTCACAGTGCTAATGCAATGCTCAACCATTTAAGCTATGAAAGAAGCAAAATATCTCGCAAATCGCGAAGATTTCGTCGATTTTGACGAAAAATAGCCGTCATTTCCTTCCCGTTGGAGATATTTCGACGTTTAAGCGCTCGTTGAACTCCATTTCACAGTGCTAATTCAATGCACAACCATTTAAGCGTCGAAACGAGCAAAATATCTCGCAAATCGCGAAGATTTCGTTTATTTTGGCGAAAAGTAGCCGTCATTTCCTTCCCGTTGGAGATATTTCGACGGCTAAGCACTCGTTGAACTCCATTTCACAGTGCTAATGCAATGCACTACTATTTAAGAGTCGAAAGAAGCAAAATATCTCGCAAATCGCGAATATTTCGTTTATTTTGACGAGAAATAGCCGTCATTTCCTTCCCGTTGGAGATATTTCGACGTTTAAGCGCTCTATGAACTCCATTTCACAGTGCTAATGCAATGCACAACCATTTAAGAGTCGAAACCAGCAAAATATCTCGCAAATCGCGAATATTTCGTTTATTTTGTCGAAAAATAGCCGTTATTTCCTTCCCGTTGGAGATGTTTCGACGTTTAAGCGGTCGTTGAACTCCATTTCACAGTGCTAATGCAATGCACCACCATTTAAGCTATGAAAGAAGCAAAATATCTCGCAAATCGCGAATATTTCGTTTATTTTGGTGAAAAATAGCCGTCGTTTCCTTCCCGTTGGAGATATTTCGACGGCTAAGCACTCGTTGAACTCCATTTCACAGTGCTAATGCAATGCACTACTATTTAAGCGTCGAAACAAGCAAAATATCTCGCAAATCGCGAAGATTTCGTTTATTTCGATGAAAAATAGCCGTCATTTCCTTCCCGTTGGAGATATTTCGACGTATAAGCGCTCGTTGAACTCCATTTCACAGTGCTAATGCAATGCTCAACCATTTAAGCGTCGAAACAAGCAAAATATCTCGCAAATCGCGAATATTTCGTTTATTTTGACGAAAAATAGCCGTCATTTCCTTCCCGTTGGAGATATTTCGACGTTTAGGCGCTCGTTGAACTCCATTTCACAGTGCTAATGCAATGCTCAACCATTTAAGCTATGAAAGAAGCAAAATATCTCGCAAATCGCGAATATTTCGTTTATTTTGGCGAAAAATAGCCGTCGTTTCCTTCCCGTTGGAGATATTTCGACGGCTAAGCACTCGTTGAACTCCATTTCACAGTGCTAATGCAATGCACTACTATTTAAGCGTCGAAACAAGCAAAATATCTCGCAAATCGCGAAGATTTCGTTTATTTCGATGAAAAATAGCCGTCATTTCCTTCCCGATGGAGATATTTCGACGTATAAGCGCTCGTTGAACTCCATTTCACAGTGCTAATGCAATGCTCAACCATTTAAGCGTCGAAACAAGCAAAATATCTCGCAAATCGCGAATATTTCGTTTATTTTGACGAAAAATAGCCGTCATTTCCTTCCCGTTGGAGATATTTCGACGATTAGGCGCTCCTTGAACTCCATTTCACAGTGCTAATGCAATGCACCACCATTTAAGCTATGAAAGAAGCAAAATATCTCAAAAATCGCGAAGATTTTGTTTATTTTGATGAAAAATAGCCGTCATTTCCTTCCTGTTGGAGATATTTCGACGTTTAAGCGCTCGTTGAACTTCATTTCACAGTGCTAATGCAATGCACAACCATTTAAGCGTCGAAACAAGCAAAATATCTCGCAAATCGCGAAGATTTCGTTTATTTTGGCGAAAAGTAGCCGTCATTTCCTTCCCGTTGGAGATATTTCGACGTTTAAGCGCTCGTTGAACTCCATTTCACAGTGCTAATGCAATGCACAACCATTTAAGCGTCGAAACGAGCAAAATATCTCGCAAATCGCGAAGATTTCGTTTATTTTGACGAAAAATGGCCGTCATTTCCTTCCTGTTGGAGATATTTCGACGTGTAAGCGCTCGATGAACTCCATTTCACAGTGCTAATGCAATGCACAACCATTTAAGAGTCGAAACAAGCAAAATATCTCGCAAATCGCGAGGATTTCGTTTATTTTGACGAAAAATAGCCGTCATTTCCTTCCCGTTGGAGATATTTCGACGTTTAAGCGCTCCTTGAACTCCATTTCACAGTGCTAATGCAATGCACCACCATTTAAGCTATGAAAGAAGCAAAATATCTCGCAAATCGCGAATATTTCGTTTATTTTGGTGAAAAATAGCCGTCGTTTCCTTCCCGTTGGAGATATTTCGACGGCTAAGCACTCTTTGAACTCCATTTCACAGTGCTAATGCAATGCACTACTATTTAAGAGTCGAAAGAAGCAAAATATCTCGCAAATCGCGAAGATTTCGTTTATTTTGACGAAAAATAGCCGTCATTTCCTTCCCGTTGTAGATATTTCGACGTTTAAGCGCTCCTTGAACTCCATTTCACAGTGCTAATGCAATGCACAACCATTTAAGCGTTGAAACAAGCAAAATATCTCGCAAATCGCGAATATTTCGTTTATTTTGACGAAAAATAGCCGTCATTTCCTTCCCGTTGGAGATATTTCGACGTTTAAGCACTCGTTGAACTCCATTTCACAGTGCTAATGCAATGCACAACTATTTAAGCGTCGAAACCAGCAAAATATCACGCAAATCGCGAAGATTTCGTTTATTTTGACGAAAAATAGCCGTCATTTCCTTCCCGTTGGAGATATTTCGACGTTTAAGCGCTCTATGAACTCCATTTCACAGTGCTAATGCAATGCACAACCATTTAAGAGTCGAAACCAGCAAAATATCTCGCAAATCGCGAATATTTCGTTTATTTTGACGAAAAATAGCCGTTATTTCCTTCCCGTTGGAGATGTTTCGACGTTTAAGCGCTCGTTGAACTCCATTTCACAGTGCTAATGCAATGCACCACTATTTAAGCTATGAAAGAAGCAAAATATCTCGCAAATCGCGAATATTTCGTTTATTTTGGTGAAAAATAGCCGTCGTTTCCTTCCCGTTGGAGATATTTCGACGGCTAAGCACTCGTTGAACTCCATTTCACAGTGCTAATGCAATGCACTACTATTTAAGCGTCGAAACAAGCAAAATATCTCGCAAATCGCGAAGATTTCGTTTATTTCGATGAAAAATAGCCGTCATTTCCTTCCCGTTGGAGATATTTCGACGTTTAGGCGCTCGTTGAACTCCATTTCACAGTGCTAATGCAATGCACCACCATTTAAGCTATGAAAGAAGCAAAATATCTCGCAAATCGCGTATATTTCGTTTATTTTGACGAAAGATAGCCGTCGTTTCCTTCCCGTTGGAGATATTTCGACGTTTAAGCACTCGTTGAACTCCATTTCACAGTGCTAATGCAATGCACTACTATTTAAGCGTCGAAACAAGCAAAATATCTCGCAAATCGCGAAGATTTCGTTTATTTTGATGAAAAATAGCCGTCATTTCCTTCCCGATGGAGATATTTCGACGTATAAGCGCTCGTTGAACTCCATTTCACAGTGCTAATGCAATGCTCAACCATTTAAGCTATAAAAGAAGCAAAATATCTCGCAAATAGCGAATATTTCGATTATTTTGGCGAAAAATAGCAGTCGTTTCCTTCCCGTTGGAGATATTTCGACAGCTAAGCAATCGTTGAACTCCATTTCACAATGCTAATGCAATGCACTACTATTTAAGCGTCGAAACAAGCAAAATATCTCGCAAATCGCGAAGATTTCGTTTATTTTGATGAAAAATAACGGTCATTTCCTTCCCGTTGGAGATATTTCGACGTATAAGCGCTCGTTGAACTCCATTTCACAGTGCAAATGCAATGCACAACCATTTAAGCGTCGAAACAAGCAAAATATCTCGCAAATCGCGAAGATTTCGTTTATTTTGACGAAAAATAGCCGTCATTTCCTTCCCGTTGGAGATATTTCGACGTTTAAGCGCTCGATGAACTCCATTTCACAGTGCTAATGCAATGTACAACCATTTAAGCGTCGAAGCAAGCAAAATATCTCACAAATCGCGAAGATTTCGTTTATTTTGACGAAAAATAGCCGTCATTTCCTTCCCGTTGGAGATGTTTCGACGTTTAAGCGCTCGTTGAACTCCATTTCACAGTGCTAATGCAATGCACCACCATTGAAGCTATGAAAGAAGCAAAATATCTCGCAAATCGCGAATATTTCGTTTATTTTGGTGAAAAATAGCCGTCGTTTCCTTCCCGTTGGAGATATTTCGACGTTTAAGCGCTCGTTGAACTCCATCTCACAGTGCTAATGCAATGCACAACCATTTAAGCGTCGAAACAAGCAAAATATCTCGCCAATCGCGAAGATTTCGTTTATTTTGACGAAAAATAGCCGTCATTTCCTTCCCGTTGGAGATATTTCGACGTTTAGGCGCTCCTTGAACTCCATTTCACAGTGCTAATGCAATGCACCACCATTTAAGCTATGAAAGAAGCAAAATATCTCGCAAATCGCGAAGATTTTGTTTATTTTGATGAAAAATAGCCGTCATTTCCTTCCTGTTGGAGATATTTCGACGTTTAAGCGCTCGTTGAACTCCATTTCACAGTGCTAATGCAATGCACAACCATTTAAGCGTCGAAACGAGCAAAATATCTCGCAAATCGCGAAGATTTCGTTTATTTTGACGAAAAATGGCCGTCATTTCCTTCCTGTTGGAGATATTGCGACGTGTAAGCGCTCGATGAACTCCATTTCACAGTGCTAATGCAATGCACAACCATTTAAGAGTCGAAACAAGCAAAATATCTCGCAAATCGCGAAGATTTCGTTTATTTTGACGAAAAATAGCCGTCATTTCCTTCCCGTTGGAGATATTTCGACGTTTAAGCGCTCCTTGAACTCCATTTCACAGTGCTAATGCAATGCACCACCATTTAAGCTATGAAAGAAGCAAAATATCTCGCAAATCGCGAATATTTCGTTTATTTTGGTGAAAAATAGCCGTCGTTTCCTTCCCGTTGGAGATATTTCGACGGCTAAGCACTCGTTGAACTCCATTTCACAGTGCTAATGCAATGCACTACTATTTAAGAGTCGAAAGAAGCAAAATATCTCGCAAATCGCGAATATTTCGTTTATTTTGACGAAAAATAGCCGTCATTTCCTTCCCGTTGGAGATATTTCGACGTTTAAGCGCTCTATGAACTCCATTTCACAGTGCTAATGCAATGCACAACCATATAAGAGTCGAAACCAGCAAAATATCTCGCAAATCGCGAATATTTCGTTTATTTTGTCGAAAAATAGCCGTTATTTCCTTCCCGTTGGAGATGTTTCGACGTTTAAGCGGTCGTTGAACTCCATTTCACAGTGCTAATGCAATGCACCACCATTTAAGCTATGAAAGAAGCAAAATATCTCGCAAATCGCGAATATTTCGTTTATTTTGGTGAAAAATAGCCGTCGTTTCCTTCCCGTTGGAGATATTTCGACGGCTAAGCACTCGTTGAACTCCATTTCACAGTGCTAATGCAATGCACTACTATTTAAGCGTCGAAACAAGCAAAATATCTCGCAAATCGCGAAGATTTCGTTTATTTCGATGAAAAATAGCCGTCATTTCCTTCCCGTTGGAGATATTTCGACGTATAAGCGCTCGTTGAACTCCATTTCACAGTGCTAATGCAATGCTCAACCATTTAAGCGTCGAAACAAGCAAAATATCTCGCAAATCGCGAATATTTCGTTTATTTTGACGAAAAATAGCCGTCATTTCCTTCCCGTTGGAGATATTTCGACGTTTAGGCGCTCGTTGAACTCCATTTCACAGTGCTAATGCAATGCTCAACCATTTAAGCTATGAAAGAAGCAAAATATCTCGCAAATCGCGAATATTTCGTTTATTTTGGCGAAAAATAGCCGTCGTTTCCTTCCCGTTGGAGATATTTCGACGGCTAAGCACTCGTTGAACTCCATTTCACAGTGCTAATGCAATGCACTACTATTTAAGCGTCGAAACAAGCAAAATATCTCGCAAATCGCGAATATTTCGTTTATTTTGACGAAAAATAGCCGTCATTTCCTTCCCGTTGGAGATATTTCGACGTTTAGGCGCTCCTTGAACTCCATTTCACAGTGCTAATGCAATGCACCACTATTTAAGCTATGAAAGAAGCAAAATATCTCGCAAATCGCGAAGATTTTGTTTATTTTGATGAAAAATAGCCGTCATTTCCTTCCTGTTGGAGATATTTCGACGTTTAAGCGCTCGTTGAACTTCATTTCACAGTGCTAATGCAATGCACAACCATTTAAGCGTCGAAACAAGCAAAATATCTCGCAAATCGCGAAGATTTCGTTTATTTTGGCGAAAAGTAGCCGTCATTTCCTTCCCGTTGGAGATATTTCGACGGCTAAGCACTCGTTGAACTCCATTTCACAGTGCTAATGCAATGCACTACTATTTAAGAGTCGAAAGAAGCAAAATATCTCGCAAATCGCGAATATTTCGTTTATTTTGACGAAAAATAGCCGTCATTTCCTTCCCGTTGGAGATATTTCGACGTTTAAGCGCTCTATGAACTCCATTTCACAGTGCTAATGCAATGCACAACCATTTAAGAGTCGAAACCAGCAAAATATCTCGCAAATCGCGAATATTTCGTTTATTTTGTCGAAAAATAGCCGTTATTTCCTTCCCGTTGGAGATGTTTCGACGTTTAAGCGGTCGTTGAACTCCATTTCACAGTGCTAATGCAATGCACCACCATTTAAGCTATGAAAGAAGCAAAATATCTCGCAAATCGCGAATATTTCGTTTATTTTGACGAAAAATAGCCGTCATTTCCTTCCCGTTGGAGATATTTCGACGTTTAGGCGCTCGTTGAACTCCATTTCACAGTGCTAATGCAATGCTCAACCATTTAAGCTATGAAAGAAGCAAAATATCTCGCAAATCGCGAATATTTCGTTTATTTTGGCGAAAAATAGCCGTCGTTTCCTTCCCGTTGGAGATATTTCGACGGCTAAGCACTCGTTGAACTCCATTTCACAGTGCTAATGCAATGCACTAATATTTAAGCGTCGAAACAAGCAAAATATCTCGCAAATCGCGAAGATTTCGTTTATTTCGATGAAAAATAGCCGTCATTTCCTTCCCGATGGAGATATTTCGACGTATAAGCGCTCGTTGAACTCCATTTCACAGTGCTAATGCAATGCTCAACCATTTAAGCGTCGAAACAAGCAAAATATCTCGCAAATCGCGAATATTTCGTTTATTTTGACGAAAAATAGCCGTCATTTCCTTCCCGTTGGAGATATTTCGACGTATAAGCGCTCGTTGAACTCCATTTCACAGTGCAAATGCAATGCACAACCATTTAAGCGTCGAAACAAGCAAAATATCTCGCAAATCGCGAAGATTTCGTTTATTTTGACGAAAAATAGCCGTCATTTCCTTCCCGTTGGAGATATTTCGACGTTTAAGCGCTCGATGAACTCCATTTCACAGTGCTAATGCAATGTACAACCATTTAAGCGTCGAAGCAAGCAAAATATCTCACAAATCGCGAAGATTTCGTTTATTTTGACGAAAAATAGCCGTCATTTCCTTCCCGTTGGAGATGTTTCGACGTTTAAGCGCTCGTTGAACTCCATTTCACAGTGCTAATGCAATGCACCACCATTGAAGCTATGAAAGAAGCAAAATATCTCGCAAATCGCGAATATTTCGTTTATTTTGGTGAAAAATAGCCGTCGTTTCCTTCCCGTTGGAGATATTTCGACGTTTAAGCGCTCGTTGAACTCCATCTCACATTGCTAATGCAATGCACAACCATTTAAGCGTCGAAACAAGCAAAATATCTCGCCAATCGCGAAGATTTCGTTTATTTTGACGAAAAATAGCCGTCATTTCCTTCCCGTTGGAGATATTTCGACGTTTAGGCGCTCCTTGAACTCCATTTCACAGTGCTAATGCAATGCACCACCATTTAAGCTATGAAAGAAGCAAAATATCTCGCAAATCGCGAAGATTTTGTTTATTTTGATGAAAAATAGCCGTCATTTCCTTCCTGTTGGAGATATTTCGACGTTTAAGCGCTCGTTGAACTCCATTTCACAGTGCTAATGCAATGCACAACCATTTAAGCGTCGAAACGAGCAAAATATCTCGCAAATCGCGAAGATTTCGTTTATTTTGACGAAAAATGGCCGTCATTTCCTTCCTGTTGGAGATATTGCGACGTGTAAGCGCTCGATGAACTCCATTTCACAGTGCCAATGCAATGCACAACCATTTAAGAGTCGAAACAAGCAAAATATCTCGCAAATCGCGAAGATTTCGTTTATTTTGACGAAAAATAGCCGTCATTTCCTTCCCGTTGGAGATATTTCGACGTTTAAGCGCTCCTTGAACTCCATTTCACAGTGCTAATGCAATGCACCACCATTTAAGCTATGAAAGAAGCAAAATATCTCGCAAATCGCGAATATTTCGTTTATTTTGGTGAAAAATAGCCGTCGTTTCCTTCCCGTTGGAGATATTTCGACGGCTAAGCACTCGTTGAACTCCATTTCACAGTGCTAATGCAATGCACTACTATTTAAGAGTCGAAAGAAGCAAAATATCTCGCAAATCGCGAATATTTCGTTTATTTTGACGAAAAATAGCCGTCATTTCCTTCCCGTTGGAGATATTTCGACGTTTAAGCGCTCTATGAACTCCATTTCACAGTGCTAATGCAATGCACAACCATATAAGAGTCGAAACCAGCAAAATATCTCGCAAATCGCGAATATTTCGTTTATTTTGTCGAAAAATAGCCGTTATTTCCTTCCCGTTGGAGATGTTTCGACGTTTAAGCGGTCGTTGAACTCCATTTCACAGTGCTAATGCAATGCACCACCATTTAAGCTATGAAAGAAGCAAAATATCTCGCAAATCGCGAATATTTCGTTTATTTTGGTGAAAAATAGCCGTCGTTTCCTTCCCGTTGGAGATATTTCGACGGCTAAGCACTCGTTGAACTCCATTTCACAGTGCTAATGCAATGCACTACTATTTAAGCGTCGAAACAAGCAAAATATCTCGCAAATCGCGAAGATTTCGTTTATTTCGATGAAAAATAGCCGTCATTTCCTTCCCGTTGGAGATATTTCGACGTATAAGCGCTCGTTGAACTCCATTTCACAGTGCTAATGCAATGCTCAACCATTTAAGCGTCGAAACAAGCAAAATATCTCGCAAATCGCGAATATTTCGTTTATTTTGACGAAAAATAGCCGTCATTTCCTTCCCGTTGGAGATATTTCGACGTTTAGGCGCTCGTTGAACTCCATTTCACAGTGCTAATGCAATGCTCAACCATTTAAGCTATGAAAGAAGCAAAATATCTCGCAAATCGCGAATATTTCGTTTATTTTGGCGAAAAATAGCCGTCGTTTCCTTCCCGTTGGAGATATTTCGACGGCTAAGCACTCGTTGAACTCCATTTCACAGTGCTAATGCAATGCACTACTATTTAAGCGTCGAAACAAGCAAAATATCTCGCAAATCGCGAATATTTCGTTTATTTTGACGAAAAATAGCCGTCATTTCCTTCCCGTTGGAGATATTTCGACGTTTAGGCGCTCCTTGAACTCCATTTCACAGTGCTAATGCAATGCACCACTATTTAAGCTATGAAAGAAGCAAAATATCTCGCAAATCGCGAAGATTTTGTTTATTTTGATGAAAAATAGCCGTCATTTCCTTCCTGTTGGAGATATTTCGACGTTTAAGCGCTCGTTGAACTTCATTTCACAGTGCTAATGCAATGCACAACCATTTAAGCGTCGAAACAAGCAAAATATCTCGCAAATCGCGAAGATTTCGTTTATTTTGGCGAAAAGTAGCCGTCATTTCCTTCCCGTTGGAGATATTTCGACGGCTAAGCACTCGTTGAACTCCATTTCACAGTGCTAATGCAATGCACTACTATTTAAGAGTCGAAAGAAGCAAAATATCTCGCAAATCGCGAATATTTCGTTTATTTTGACGAAAAATAGCCGTCATTTCCTTCCCGTTGGAGATATTTCGACGTTTAAGCGCTCTATGAACTCCATTTCACAGTGCTAATGCAATGCACAACCATTTAAGAGTCGAAACCAGCAAAATATCTCGCAAATCGCGAATATTTCGTTTATTTTGTCGAAAAATAGCCGTTATTTCCTTCCCGTTGGAGATGTTTCGACGTTTAAGCGGTCGTTGAACTCCATTTCACAGTGCTAATGCAATGCACCACCATTTATGCTATGAAAGAAGCAAAATATCTCGCAAATCGCGAATATTTCGTTTATTTTGACGAAAAATAGCCGTCATTTCCTTCCCGTTGGAGATATTTCGCCGTTTAGGCGCTCGTTGAACTCCATTTCACAGTGCTAATGCAATGCTCAACCATTTAAGCTATGAAAGAAGCAAAATATCTCGCAAATCGCGAATATTTCGTTTATTTTGGCGAAAAATAGCCGTCGTTTCCTTCCCGTTGGAGATATTTCGACGGCTAAGCACTCGTTGAACTCCATTTCACAGTGCTAATGCAATGCACTAATATTTAAGCGTCGAAACAAGCAAAATATCTCGCAAATCGCGAAGATTTCGTTTATTTCGATGAAAAATAGCCGTCATTTCCTTCCCGATGGAGATATTTCGACGTATAAGCGCTCGTTGAACTCCATTTCACAGTGCTAATGCAATGCTCAACCATTTAAGCGTCGAAACAAGCAAAATATCTCGCAAATCGCGAATATTTCGTTTATTTTGACGAAAAATAGCCGTCATTTCCTTCCCGTTGGAGATATTTCGACGTTTAGGCGCTCCTTGAACTCCATTTCACAGTGCTAATGCAATGCACCACCATTTAAGCTATGAAAGAAGCAAAATATCTCGCAAATCGCGAAGATTTTGTTTATTTTGATGAAAAATAGCCGTCATTTCCTTCCTGTTGGAGATATTTCGACGTTTAAGCGCTCGTTGAACTTCATTTCACAGTGCTAATGCAATGCACAACCATTTAAGCGTCGAAACAAGCAAAATATCTCGCAAATCGCGAAGATTTCGTTTATTTTGGCGAAAAGTAGCCGTCATTTCCTTCCCGTTGGAGATATTTCGACGTTTAAGCGCTCGTTGAACTCCATTTCACAGTGCTAATGCAATGCACAACCATTTAAGCGTCGAAACGAGCAAAATATCTCGCAAATCGCGAAGATTTCGTTTATTTTGACGAAAAATGGCCGTCATTTCCTTCCTGTTGGAGATATTTCGACGTGTAAGCGCTCGATGAACTCCATTTCACAGTGCTAATGCAATGCACAACCATTTAAGAGTCGAAACAAGCAAAATATCTCGCAAATCGCGAGGATTTCGTTTATTTTGACGAAAAATAGCCGTCATTTCCTTCCCGTTGGAGATATTTCGACGTTTAAGCGCTCCTTGAACTCCATTTCACAGTGCTAATGCAATGCACCACCATTTAAGCTATGAAAGAAGCAAAATATCTCGCAAATCGCGAATATTTCGTTTATTTTGGTGAAAAATAGCCGTCGTTTCCTTCCCGTTGGAGATATTTCGACGGCTAAGCACTCGTTGAACTCCATTTCACAGTGCTAATGCAATGCACTACTATTTAAGAGTCGAAAGAAGCAAAATATCTCGCAAATCGCGAAGATTTCGTTTATTTTGACGAAAAATAGCCGTCATTTCCTTCCCGTTGTAGATATTTCGACGTTTAAGCGCTCCTTGAACTCCATTTCACAGTGCTAATGCAATGCACAACCATTTAAGCGTTGAAACAAGCAAAATATCTCGCAAATCGCGAATATTTCGTTTATTTTGACGAAAAATAGCCGTCATTTCCTTCCCGTTGGAGATATTTCGACGTTTAAGCACTCGTTGAACTCCATTTCACAGTGCTAATGCAATGCACAACTATTTAAGCGTCGAAACCAGCAAAATATCACGCAAATCGCGAAGATTTCGTTTATTTTGACGAAAAATAGCCGTCATTTCCTTCCCGTTGGAGATATTTCGACGTTTAAGCGCTCTATGAACTCCATTTCACAGTGCTAATGCAATGCACAACCATTTAAGAGTCGAAACCAGCAAAATATCTCGCAAATCGCGAATATTTCGTTTATTTTGACGAAAAATAGCCGTTATTTCCTTCCCGTTGGAGATGTCTCGACGTTTAAGCGCTCGTTGAACTCCATTTCACAGTGCTAATGCAATGCACCACTATTTAAGCTATGAAAGAAGCAAAATATCTCGCAAATCGCGAATATTTCGTTTATTTTGGTGAAAAATAGCCGTCGTTTCCTTCCCGTTGGAGATATTTCGACGGCTAAGCACTCGTTGAACTCCATTTCACAGTGCTAATGCAATGCACTACTATTTAAGCGTCGAAACAAGCAAAATATCTCGCAAATCGCGAAGATTTCGTTTATTTCGATGAAAAATAGCCGTCATTTCCTTCCCGTTGGAGATATTTCGACGTATAAGCGCTCGTTGAACTCCATTTCACAGTGCTAATGCAATGCTCAACCATTTAAGCGTCGAAACAAGCAAAATATCTCGCAAATCGCGAATATTTCGTTTATTTTGACGAAAAATAGCCGTCATTTCCTTCCCGTTGGAGATATTTCGACGTTTAGGCGCTCGTTGAACTCCATTTCACAGTGCTAATGCAATGCACCACCATTTAAGCTATGAAAGAAGCAAAATATCTCGCAAATCGCGTATATTTCGTTTATTTTGACGAAAGATAGCCGTCGTTTCCTTCCCGTTGGAGATATTTCGACGTTTAAGCACTCGTTGAACTCCATTTCACAGTGCTAATGCAATGCACTACTATTTAAGCGTCGAAACAAGCAAAATATCTCGCAAATCGCGAAGATTTCGTTTATTTTGATGAAAAATAGCCGTCATTTCCTTCCCGATGGAGATATTTCGACGTATAAGCGCTCGTTGAACTCCATTTCACAGTGCTAATGCAATGCTCAACCATTTAAGCTATAAAAGAAGCAAAATATCTCGCAAATAGCGAATATTTCGATTATTTTGGCGAAAAATAGCAGTCGTTTCCTTCCCGTTGGAGATATTTCGACAGCTAAGCAATCGTTGAACTCCATTTCACAATGCTAATGCAATGCACTACTATTTAAGCGTCGAAACAAGCAAAATATCTCGCAAATCGCGAAGATTTCGTTTATTTCGATGAAAAATAGCCGTCATTTCCTTCCCGTTGGAGATATTTCGACGTTTAAGCGCTCGTTGAACTCCATTTCACAGTGCTAATGCAATGCACCACCATTTAAGCTATGAAAGAAGCAAAATATCTTGCAAATCGCGAATATTTCGTTTATTTTGGTGAAAAATAGCCGTCGTTTCCTTCCCGTTGGAGATATTTCGACGGCTAAGCACTCGTTGAACTCCATTTCACAGTGCTAATGCAATGCACTACTATTTAAGAGTCGAAAGAAGCAAAATATCTCGCAAATCGCGAAGATTTCGTTTATTTTGACGAAAAATAGCCGTCATTTCCTTCCCGTTGTAGATATTTCGACGTTTAAGCGCTCCTTGAACTCCATTTCACAGTGCTAATGCAATGCACAACCATTTAAGCGTCGAAACAAGCAAAATATCTCGCAAATCGCGAATATTTCGTTTATTTTGACGAAAAATAGCCGTCATTTCCTTCCCGTTGGAGATATTTCGACGTTTAGGCGCTCCTTGAACTCCATTTCACAGTGCTAATGCAATGCTCAACCATTTAAGCTATGAAAGAAGCAAAATATCTCGCAAATCGCGAATATTTCGTTTATTTTGGCGAAAAATAGCCGTCGTTTCCTTCCCGTTGGAGATATTTCGACGGCTAAGCACTCGTTGAACTCCATTTCACAGTGCTAATGCAATGCACTACTATTTAAGCGTCGAAACAAGCAAAATATCTCGCAAATAGCGAAGATTTCGTTTATTTCGATGAAAAATAGCCGTCATTTCCTTCCCGATGGAGATATTTCGACGTATAAGCGCTCGTTGAACTCCATTTCACAGTGCTAATGCAATGCTCAACCATTTAAGCGTCGAAACAAGCAAAATATCTCGCAAATCGCGAATATTTCGTTTATTTTGACGAAAAATAGCCGTCATTTCCTTCCCGTTGGAGATATTTCGACGTTTAGGCGCTCCTTGAACTCCATTTCACAGTGCTAATGCAATGCACCACCATTTAAGCTATGAAAGAAGCAAAATATCTCGCAAATCGCGAAGATTTTGTTTATTTTGATGAAAAATAGCCGTCATTTCCTTCCTGTTGGAGATATTTCGACGTATAAGCGCTCGTTGAACTCCATTTCACAGTGCTAATGCAATGCACAACCATTTAAGCGTCGAAACAATCAAAATATCTCGCAAATCGCGAAGATAACATTTATTTTCACGAAAAATAAGCGTCATTTCCTTCCCGTTGAAGATATTTCGACGTCTAAGCACTCGTTGAACTCCATTTCACAGTGCTAATGCAATGCACAACCATTTAAGCGTCCATACAATCAAAATATCTCGCAAATCGCGACGATTTCGTCGATTTTGCCGAAAAATAGCCGTCATTTCCTTCCCGTTGGAGATATTTCGACGTTTAAGCACACGTTGAACTCCATTTCACAGTGGTAATGCAGTGCAAAACCATTTAAGCGTCGAAACAAGCAAAGTATCTCGCAAATCGCGAAGATTTCGTTTATTTCGATGAAAAATAGCCGTCATTTCCTTCCCGTTGGAGATATTGCGACGTATAAGCGCTCGTTGAACTCCATTTCACAGTGCTAATGCAATGCTCAAACATTTAAGCGTCGAAACAAGCAAAATATCTCGCAAATCGCGAATATTTCGTTTATTTTGACGAAAAATAGCCGTCATTTCCTTCCCGTTGGAGATATTTCGACGTTTAGGCGCTCGTTGAACTCCATTTCACAGTGCTAATGCAATGCACCACCATTTAAGCTATGAAAGAAGCAAAATATCTCGCAAATCGCGAAGATTTCGTTTATTTTGACGAAAAATAGCCGTCACTACCTTCCCTTTGGAGATATTTCTACGTTTAAGCGCTCGTTGAACTCCATTTCACAGTGCTAATGCAATGCACTACTATTTATGCGTCGAAACAAGCAAAATATCTCGCAAATCGCGAAGATTTCGTTTATTTTGACGAAAAATAGCCGTCATTTCCTTCCAGTTGGAGATATTTCGACGTTTAAGCGCTCCTTGAACTCCATTTCACAGTGCTAATGCAATGCACAACCATTTAAGAGTCGAAAGAAGCAAAATATCTCGCAAATCGCGAAGATTTCGTTCATTTTGACGAAAAATAGCCGTCATTTCCTTCCAGTTGGAGATATTTCGACGTTTAAGCGCTCCTTGAACTCCATTTCACAGTGCTAATGCAATGCACAACCATTTAAGCGTTGAAACAAGCAAAATATCTCGCAAATCGCGAAGATTTCGTTTATTTTGACGAAAAATAGCCGTCATTACCTTCCCGTTGGAGATACTTCGACGTTTAAGCGCTCGTTGAACTCCATTTCACAGTGCTAATGCAATGCACAACCAGTTAAGCGTCGAAACAATCAAAATATCTCGCAAATCGCGAAAATTTCATTTATTTTGACGAAAAATAGCCGTCATTTCCTTCCCGCTGGAGATATTTCGACGTTTAATCAATCGTTGAACTCCATTTCACAGTGCTAATGCATTGCACAAACAGTTAAACGTCGAAACAATCAAAATATCTCGCAAATCGCGAAGATTTCGTCGATTTTGACGAAAAATAGCCGTCATTTCCTTCCCGTTGGAGATATTTCGACGTTTAAGCGCTCCTTGAACTCCATTTCACAGTGCTAATGCAATGCACAACCATTTAAGAGTCGAAAGAAGCAAAATATCTCGCAAATCGCGAAGATTTCGTTCATTTTGACGAAAAATAGCCGTCATTTCCTTCCAGTTGGAGATATTTCGACGTTTAAGCGCTCCTTGAACTCCATTTCACAGTGCTAATGCAATGCACTACTATTTAAGCGTCGAAACAAGCAAAATATCTCGCAAATCGCGAAGATTTCGTTTATTTCGATGAAAAATAGCCGTCATTTCCTTCCCGATGGAGATATTTCGACGTATAAGCGCTCGTTGAACTCCATTTCACAGTGCTAATGCAATGCTCAACCATTTAAGCGTCGAAACAAGCAAAATATCTCGCAAATCGCGAATATTTCGTTTATTTTGACGAAAAATAGCCGTCATTTCCTTCCCGTTGGAGATATTTCGACGATTAGGCGCTCCTTGAACTCCATTTCACAGTGCTAATGCAATGCACCACCATTTAAGCTATGAAAGAAGCAAAATATCTCAAAAATCGCGAAGATTTTGTTTATTTTGATGAAAAATAGCCGTCATTTCCTTCCTGTTGGAGATATTTCGACGTTTAAGCGCTCGTTGAACTTCATTTCACAGTGCTAATGCAATGCACAACCATTTAAGCGTCGAAACAAGCAAAATATCTCGCAAATCGCGAAGATTTCGTTTATTTTGGCGAAAAGTAGCCGTCATTTCCTTCCCGTTGGAGATATTTCGACGTTTAAGCGCTCGTTGAACTCCATTTCACAGTGCTAATGCAATGCACAACCATTTAAGCGTCGAAACGAGCAAAATATCTCGCAAATCGCGAAGATTTCGTTTATTTTGACGAAAAATGGCCGTCATTTCCTTCCTGTTGGAGATATTTCGACGTGTAAGCGCTCGATGAACTCCATTTCACAGTGCTAATGCAATGCACAACCATTTAAGAGTCGAAACAAGCAAAATATCTCGCAAATCGCGAGGATTTCGTTTATTTTGACGAAAAATAGCCGTCATTTCCTTCCCGTTGGAGATATTTCGACGTTTAAGCGCTCCTTGAACTCCATTTCACAGTGCTAATGCAATGCACCACCATTTAAGCTATGAAAGAAGCAAAATATCTCGCAAATCGCGAATATTTCGTTTATTTTGGTGAAAAATAGCCGTCGTTTCCTTCCCGTTGGAGATATTTCGACGGCTAAGCACTCTTTGAACTCCATTTCACAGTGCTAATGCAATGCACTACTATTTAAGAGTCGAAAGAAGCAAAATATCTCGCAAATCGCGAAGATTTCGTTTATTTTGACGAAAAATAGCCGTCATTTCCTTCCCGTTGTAGATATTTCGACGTTTAAGCGCTCCTTGAACTCCATTTCACAGTGCTAATGCAATGCACAACCATTTAAGCGTTGAAACAAGCAAAATATCTCGCAAATCGCGAATATTTCGTTTATTTTGACGAAAAATAGCCGTCATTTCCTTCCCGTTGGAGATATTTCGACGTTTAAGCACTCGTTGAACTCCATTTCACAGTGCTAATGCAATGCACAACTATTTAAGCGTCGAAACCAGCAAAATATCACGCAAATCGCGAAGATTTCGTTTATTTTGACGAAAAATAGCCGTCATTTCCTTCCCGTTGGAGATATTTCGACGTTTAAGCGCTCTATGAACTCCATTTCACAGTGCTAATGCAATGCACAACCATTTAAGAGTCGAAACCAGCAAAATATCTCGCAAATCGCGAATATTTCGTTTATTTTGACGAAAAATAGCCGTTATTTCCTTCCCGTTGGAGATGTTTCGACGTTTAAGCGCTCGTTGAACTCCATTTCACAGTGCTAATGCAATGCACCACTATTTAAGCTATGAAAGAAGCAAAATATCTCGCAAATCGCGAATATTTCGTTTATTTTGGTGAAAAATAGCCGTCGTTTCCTTCCCGTTGGAGATATTTCGACGGCTAAGCACTCGTTGAACTCCATTTCACAGTGCTAATGCAATGCACTACTATTTAAGCGTCGAAACAAGCAAAATATCTCGCAAATCGCGAAGATTTCGTTTATTTCGATGAAAAATAGCCGTCATTTCCTTCCCGTTGGAGATATTTCGACGTTTAGGCGCTCGTTGAACTCCATTTCACAGTGCTAATGCAATGCACCACCATTTAAGCTATGAAAGAAGCAAAATATCTCGCAAATCGCGAAAATTTCATTTATTTTGACGAAAAATAGCCGTCATTTCCTTCCCGCTGGAGATATTTCGACGTTTAATCAATCGTTGAACTCCATTTCACAGTGCTAATGCATTGCACAAACAGTTAAACGTCGAAACAATCAAAATATCTCGCAAATCGCGAAGATTTCGTCGATTTTGACGAAAAATAGCCGTCATTTCCTTCCCGTTGGAGATATTTCGACGTTTAAGCGCTCCTTGAACTCCATTTCACAGTGCTAATGCAATGCACAACCATTTAAGAGTCGAAAGAAGCAAAATATCTCGCAAATCGCGAAGATTTCGTTCATTTTGACGAAAAATAGCCGTCATTTCCTTCCAGTTGGAGATATTTCGACGTTTAAGCGCTCCTTGAACTCCATTTCACAGTGCTAATGCAATGCACTACTATTTAAGCGTCGAAACAAGCAAAATATCTCGCAAATCGCGAAGATTTCGTTTATTTCGATGAAAAATAGCCGTCATTTCCTTCCCGATGGAGATATTTCGACGTATAAGCGCTCGTTGAACTCCATTTCACAGTGCTAATGCAATGCTCAACCATTTAAGCGTCGAAACAAGCAAAATATCTCGCAAATCGCGAATATTTCGTTTATTTTGACGAAAAATAGCCGTCATTTCCTTCCCGTTGGAGATATTTCGACGATTAGGCGCTCCTTGAACTCCATTTCACAGTGCTAATGCAATGCACCACCATTTAAGCTATGAAAGAAGCAAAATATCTCAAAAATCGCGAAGATTTTGTTTATTTTGATGAAAAATAGCCGTCATTTCCTTCCTGTTGGAGATATTTCGACGTTTAAGCGCTCGTTGAACTTCATTTCACAGTGCTAATGCAATGCACAACCATTTAAGCGTCGAAACAAGCAAAATATCTCGCAAATCGCGAAGATTTCGTTTATTTTGGCGAAAAGTAGCCGTCATTTCCTTCCCGTTGGAGATATTTCGACGTTTAAGCGCTCGTTGAACTCCATTTCACAGTGCTAATGCAATGCACAACCATTTAAGCGTCGAAACGAGCAAAATATCTCGCAAATCGCGAAGATTTCGTTTATTTTGACGAAAAATGGCCGTCATTTCCTTCCTGTTGTAGATATTTCGACGTTTAAGCGCTCCTTGAACTCCATTTCACAGTGCTAATGCAATGCACAACCATTTAAGCGTTGAAACAAGCAAAATATCTCGCAAATCGCGAATATTTCGTTTATTTTGACGAAAAATAGCCGTCATTTCCTTCCCGTTGGAGATATTTCGACGTTTAAGCACTCGTTGAACTCCATTTCACAGTGCTAATGCAATGCACAACTATTTAAGCGTCGAAACCAGCAAAATATCACGCAAATCGCGAAGATTTCGTTTATTTTGACGAAAAATAGCCGTCATTTCCTTCCCGTTGGAGATATTTCGACGTTTAAGCGCTCTATGAACTCCATTTCACAGTGCTAATGCAATGCACAACCATTTAAGAGTCGAAACCAGCAAAATATCTCGCAAATCGCGAATATTTCGTTTATTTTGACGAAAAATAGCCGTTATTTCCTTCCCGTTGGAGATGTTTCGACGTTTAAGCGCTCGTTGAACTCCATTTCACAGTGCTAATGCAATGCACCACTATTTAAGCTATGAAAGAAGCAAAATATCTCGCAAATCGCGAATATTTCGTTTATTTTGGTGAAAAATAGCCGTCGTTTCCTTCCCGTTGGAGATATTTCGACGGCTAAGCACTCGTTGAACTCCATTTCACAGTGCTAATGCAATGCACTACTATTTAAGCGTCGAAACAAGCAAAATATCTCGCAAATCGCGAAGATTTCGTTTATTTCGATGAAAAATAGCCGTCATTTCCTTCCCGTTGGAGATATTTCGACGTTTAGGCGCTCGTTGAACTCCATTTCACAGTGCTAATGCAATGCACCACCATTTAAGCTATGAAAGAAGCAAAATATCTCGCAAATCGCGAAAATTTCATTTATTTTGACGAAAAATAGCCGTCATTTCCTTCCCGCTGGAGATATTTCGACGTTTAATCAATCGTTGAACTCCATTTCACAGTGCTAATGCATTGCACAAACAGTTAAACGTCGAAACAATCAAAATATCTCGCAAATCGCGAAGATTTCGTCGATTTTGACGAAAAATAGCCGTCATTTCCTTCCCGTTGGAGATATTTCGACGTTTAAGCGCTCCTTGAACTCCATTTCACAGTGCTAATGCAATGCACAACCATTTAAGAGTCGAAAGAAGCAAAATATCTCGCAAATCGCGAAGATTTCGTTCATTTTGACGAAAAATAGCCGTCATTTCCTTCCAGTTGGAGATATTTCGACGTTTAAGCGCTCCTTGAACTCCATTTCACAGTGCTAATGCAATGCACTACTATTTAAGCGTCGAAACAAGCAAAATATCTCGCAAATCGCGAAGATTTCGTTTATTTCGATGAAAAATAGCCGTCATTTCCTTCCCGATGGAGATATTTCGACGTATAAGCGCTCGTTGAACTCCATTTCACAGTGCTAATGCAATGCTCAACCATTTAAGCGTCGAAACAAGCAAAATATCTCGCAAATCGCGAATATTTCGTTTATTTTGACGAAAAATAGCCGTCATTTCCTTCCCGTTGGAGATATTTCGACGATTAGGCGCTCCTTGAACTCCATTTCACAGTGCTAATGCAATGCACCACCATTTAAGCTATGAAAGAAGCAAAATATCTCAAAAATCGCGAAGATTTTGTTTATTTTGATGAAAAATAGCCGTCATTTCCTTCCTGTTGGAGATATTTCGACGTTTAAGCGCTCGTTGAACTTCATTTCACAGTGCTAATGCAATGCACAACCATTTAAGCGTCGAAACAAGCAAAATATCTCGCAAATCGCGAAGATTTCGTTTATTTTGGCGAAAAGTAGCCGTCATTTCCTTCCCGTTGGAGATATTTCGACGTTTAAGCGCTCGTTGAACTCCATTTCACAGTGCTAATGCAATGCACAACCATTTAAGCGTCGAAACGAGCAAAATATCTCGCAAATCGCGAAGATTTCGTTTATTTTGACGAAAAATGGCCGTCATTTCCTTCCTGTTGGAGATATTTCGACGTGTAAGCGCTCGATGAACTCCATTTCACAGTGCTAATGCAATGCACAACCATTTAAGAGTCGAAACAAGCAAAATATCTCGCAAATCGCGAGGATTTCGTTTATTTTGACGAAAAATAGCCGTCATTTCCTTCCCGTTGGAGATATTTCGACGTTTAAGCGCTCCTTGAACTCCATTTCACAGTGCTAATGCAATGCACCACCATTTAAGCTATGAAAGAAGCAAAATATCTCGCAAATCGCGAATATTTCGTTTATTTTGGTGAAAAATAGCCGTCGTTTCCTTCCCGTTGGAGATATTTCGACGGCTAAGCACTCTTTGAACTCCATTTCACAGTGCTAATGCAATGCACTACTATTTAAGAGTCGAAAGAAGCAAAATATCTCGCAAATCGCGAAGATTTCGTTTATTTTGACGAAAAATAGCCGTCATTTCCTTCCCGTTGTAGATATTTCGACGTTTAAGCGCTCCTTGAACTCCATTTCACAGTGCTAATGCAATGCACAACCATTTAAGCGTTGAAACAAGCAAAATATCTCGCAAATCGCGAATATTTCGTTTATTTTGACGAAAAATAGCCGTCATTTCCTTCCCGTTGGAGATATTTCGACGTTTAAGCACTCGTTGAACTCCATTTCACAGTGCTAATGCAATGCACAACTATTTAAGCGTCGAAACCAGCAAAATATCACGCAAATCGCGAAGATTTCGTTTATTTTGACGAAAAATAGCCGTCATTTCCTTCCCGTTGGAGATATTTCGACGTTTAAGCGCTCTATGAACTCCATTTCACAGTGCTAATGCAATGCACAACCATTTAAGAGTCGAAACCAGCAAAATATCTCGCAAATCGCGAATATTTCGTTTATTTTGACGAAAAATAGCCGTTATTTCCTTCCCGTTGGAGATGTTTCGACGTTTAAGCGCTCGTTGAACTCCATTTCACAGTGCTAATGCAATGCACCACTATTTAAGCTATGAAAGAAGCAAAATATCTCGCAAATCGCGAATATTTCGTTTATTTTGGTGAAAAATAGCCGTCGTTTCCTTCCCGTTGGAGATATTTCGACGGCTAAGCACTCGTTGAACTCCATTTCACAGTGCTAATGCAATGCACTACTATTTAAGCGTCGAAACAAGCAAAATATCTCGCAAATCGCGAAGATTTCGTTTATTTCGATGAAAAATAGCCGTCATTTCCTTCCCGTTGGAGATATTTCGACGTTTAGGCGCTCGTTGAACTCCATTTCACAGTGCTAATGCAATGCACCACCATTTAAGCTATGAAAGAAGCAAAATATCTCGCAAATCGCGTATATTTCGTTTATTTTGACGAAAGATAGCCGTCGTTTCCTTCCCGTTGGAGATATTTCGACGTTTAAGCACTCGTTGAACTCCATTTCACAGTGCTAATGCAATGCACTACTATTTAAGCGTCGAAACAAGCAAAATATCTCGCAAATCGCGAAGATTTCGTTTATTTTGATGAAAAATAGCCGTCATTTCCTTCCCGATGGAGATATTTCGACGTATAAGCGCTCGTTGAACTCCATTTCACAGTGCTAATGCAATGCTCAACCATTTAAGCTATAAAAGAAGCAAAATATCTCGCAAATAGCGAATATTTCGATTATTTTGGCGAAAAATAGCAGTCGTTTCCTTCCCGTTGGAGATATTTCGACAGCTAAGCAATCGTTGAACTCCATTTCACAATGCTAATGCAATGCACTACTATTTAAGCGTCGAAACAAGCAAAATATCTCGCAAATCGCGAAGATTTCGTTTATTTTGATGAAAAATAACGGTCATTTCCTTCCCGTTGGAGATATTTCGACGTATAAGCGCTCGTTGAACTCCATTTCACAGTGCAAATGCAATGCACAACCATTTAAGCGTCGAAACAAGCAAAATATCTCGCAAATCGCGAAGATTTCGTTTATTTTGACGAAAAATAGCCGTCATTTCCTTCCCGTTGGAGATATTTCGACGTTTAAGCGCTCGATGAACTCCATTTCACAGTGCTAATGCAATGTACAACCATTTAAGCGTCGAAGCAAGCAAAATATCTCACAAATCGCGAAGATTTCGTTTATTTTGACGAAAAATAGCCGTCATTTCCTTCCCGTTGGAGATGTTTCGACGTTTAAGCGCTCGTTGAACTCCATTTCACAGTGCTAATGCAATGCACCACCATTGAAGCTATGAAAGAAGCAAAATATCTCGCAAATCGCGAATATTTCGTTTATTTTGGTGAAAAATAGCCGTCGTTTCCTTCCCGTTGGAGATATTTCGACGTTTAAGCGCTCGTTGAACTCCATCTCACAGTGCTAATGCAATGCACAACCATTTAAGCGTCGAAACAAGCAAAATATCTCGCCAATCGCGAAGATTTCGTTTATTTTGACGAAAAATAGCCGTCATTTCCTTCCCGTTGGAGATATTTCGACGTTTAGGCGCTCCTTGAACTCCATTTCACAGTGCTAATGCAATGCACCACCATTTAAGCTATGAAAGAAGCAAAATATCTCGCAAATCGCGAAGATTTTGTTTATTTTGATGAAAAATAGCCGTCATTTCCTTCCTGTTGGAGATATTTCGACGTTTAAGCGCTCGTTGAACTCCATTTCACAGTGCTAATGCAATGCACAACCATTTAAGCGTCGAAACGAGTAAATCGCGAAGATTTCGTTTATTTTGACGAAAAATGGCCGTCATTTCCTTCCTGTTGGAGATATTGCGACGTGTAAGCGCTCGATGAACTCCATTTCACAGTGCTAATGCATTGCACAACCATTTAAGAGTCGAAACAAGCAAAATATCTCGCAAATCGCGAAGATTTCGTTTATTTTGACGAAAAATAGCCGTCATTTCCTTCCCGTTGGAGATATTTCGACGTTTAAGCGCTCCTTGAACTCCATTTCACAGTGCTAATGCAATGCACCACCATTTAAGCTATGAAAGAAGCAAAATATCTCGCAAATCGCGAAATATTTCGTTTATTTTGGTGAAAAATAGCCGTCGTTTCCTTCCCGTTGGAGATATTTCGACGGCTAAGCACTCGTTGAACTCCATTTCACAGTGCTAATGCAATGCACTACTATTTAAGAGTCGAAAGAAGCAAAATATCTCGCAAATCGCGAATATTTCGTTTATTTTGACGAAAAAATAGCCGTCATTTCCTCCCGTTGGAGATATTTCGACGTTTAAGCGCTCTATGAACTCCCATTTCACAGTGCTAATGCAATGCACAACCATATAAGAGTCGAAACCAGCAAAATATCTCGCAAATCGCGAATATTTCGTTTATTTTGTCGAAAAATAGCCGTTATTTCCTTCCCGTTGGAGATGTTTCGACGTTTAAGCGGTCGTTGAACTCCATTTCACAGTGCTAATGCAATGCACCACCATTTAAGCTATGAAAGAAGCAAAATATCTCGCAAATCGCGAATATTTCGTTTATTTTGGTGAAAAATAGCCGTCGTTTCCTTCCCGTTGGAGATATTTCGACGGCTAAGCACTCGTTGAACTCCATTTCACAGTGCTAATGCAATGCACTACTATTTAAGCGTCGAAACAAGCAAAATATCTCGCAAATCGCGAAGATTTCGTTTATTTCGATGAAAAATAGCCGTCATTTCCTTCCCGTTGGAGATATTTCGACGTATAAGCGCTCGTTGAACTCCATTTCACAGTGCTAATGCAATGCTCAACCATTTAAGCGTCGAAACAAGCAAAATATCTCGCAAATCGCGAATATTTCGTTTATTTTGACGAAAAATAGCCGTCATTTCCTTCCCGTTGGAGATATTTCGACGTTTAGGCGCTCGTTGAACTCCATTTCACAGTGCTAATGCAATGCTCAACCATTTAAGCTATGAAAGAAAGCAAAATATCTCGCAAATCGCGAATATTTCGTTTATTTTGGCGAAAAATAGCCGTCGTTTCCTTCCCGTTGGAGATATTTCGACGGCTAAGCACTCGTTGAACTCCATTTCACAGTGCTAATGCAATGCACTACTATTTAAGCGTCGAAACAAGCAAAATATCTCGCAAATCGCGAATATTTCGTTTATTTTGACGAAAAATAGCCGTCATTTCCTTCCCGTTGGAGATATTTCGACGTTTAGGCGCTCCTTGAACTCCATTTCACAGTGCTAATGCAATGCACCACTATTTAAGCTATGAAAGAAGCAAAATATCTCGCAAATCGCGAAGATTTTGTTTATTTTGATGAAAAATAGCCGTCATTTCCTTCCTGTTGGAGATATTTCGACGTTTAAGCGCTCGTTGAACTTCATTTCACAGTGCTAATGCAATGCACAACCATTTAAGCGTCGAAACAAGCAAAATATCTCGCAAATCGCGAAGATTTCGTTTATTTTGGCGAAAAGTAGCCGTCATTTCCTTCCCGTTGGAGATATTTCGACGGCTAAGCACTCGTTGAACTCCATTTCACAGTGCTAATGCAATGCACTACTATTTAAGAGTCGAAAGAAGCAAAATATCTCGCAAATCGCGAATATTTCGTTTATTTTGACGAAAAATAGCCGTCATTTCCTTCCCGTTGGAGATATTTCGACGTTTAAGCGCTCTATGAACTCCATTTCACAGTGCTAATGCAATGCACAACAATTTAAGAGTCGAAACCAGCAAAATATCTCGCAAATCGCGAATATTTCGTTTATTTTGTCGAAAAATAGCCGTTATTTCCTTCCCGTTGGAGATGTTTCGACGTTTAAGCGGTCGTTGAACTCCATTTCACAGTGCTAATGCAATGCACCACCATTTAAGCTATGAAAGAAGCAAAATATCTCGCAAATCGCGAATATTTCGTTTATTTTGACGAAAAATAGCCGTCATTTCCTTCCCGTTGGAGATATTTCGACGTTTAGGCGCTCGTTGAACTCCATTTCACAGTGCTAATGCAATGCTCAACCATTTAAGCTATGAAAGAAGCAAAATATCTCGCAAATCGCGAATATTTCGTTTATTTTGGCGAAAAATAGCCGTCGTTTCCTTCCCGTTGGAGATATTTCGACGGCTAAGCACTCGTTGAACTCCATTTCACAGTGCTAATGCAATGCACTAATATTTAAGCGTCGAAACAAGCAAAATATCTCGCAAATCGCGAAGATTTCGTTTATTTCGATGAAAAATAGCCGTCATTTCCTTCCCGATGGAGATATTTCGACGTATAAGCGCTCGTTGAACTCCATTTCACAGTGCTAATGCAATGCTCAACCATTTAAGCGTCGAAACAAGCAAAATATCTCGCAAATCGCGAATATTTCGTTTATTTTGACGAAAAATAGCCGTCATTTCCTTCCCGTTGGAGATATTTCGACGTTTAGGCGCTCCTTGAACTCCATTTCACAGTGCTAATGCAATGCACCACCATTTAAGCTATGAAAGAAGCAAAATATCTCGCAAATCGCGAAGATTTTGTTTATTTTGATGAAAAATAGCCGTCATTTCCTTCCTGTTGGAGATATTTCGACGTTTAAGCGCTCGTTGAACTTCATTTCACAGTGCTAATGCAATGCACAACCATTTAAGCGTCGAAACAAGCAAAATATCTCGCAAATCGCGAAGATTTCGTTTATTTTGGCGAAAAGTAGCCGTCATTTCCTTCCCGTTGGAGATATTTCGACGTTTAAGCGCTCGTTGAACTCCATTTCACAGTGCTAATGCAATGCACAACCATTTAAGCGTCGAAACGAGCAAAATATCTCGCAAATCGCGAAGATTTCGTTTATTTTGACGAAAAATGGCCGTCATTTCCTTCCTGTTGGAGATATTTCGACGTGTAAGCGCTCGATGAACTCCATTTCACAGTGCTAATGCAATGCACAACCATTTAAGAGTCGAAACAAGCAAAATATCTCGCAAATCGCGAAGATTTCGTTTATTTTGACGAAAAATAGCCGTCATTTCCTTCCCGTTGTAGATATTTCGACGTTTAAGCGCTCCTTGAACTCCATTTCACAGTGCTAATGCAATGCACAACCATTTAAGCGTTGAAACAAGCAAAATATCTCGCAAATCGCGAATATTTCGTTTATTTTGACGAAAAATAGCCGTCATTTCCTTCCCGTTGGAGATATTTCGACGTTTAAGCACTCGTTGAACTCCATTTCACAGTGCTAATGCAATGCACAACTATTTAAGCGTCGAAACCAGCAAAATATCACGCAAATCGCGAAGATTTCGTTTATTTTGACGAAAAATAGCCGTCATTTCCTTCCCGTTGGAGATATTTCGACGTTTAAGCGCTCTATGAACTCCATTTCACAGTGCTAATGCAATGCACAACCATTTAAGAGTCGAAACCAGCAAAATATCTCGCAAATCGCGAATATTTCGTTTATTTTGACGAAAAATAGCCGTTATTTCCTTCCCGTTGGAGATGTCTCGACGTTTAAGCGCTCGTTGAACTCCATTTCACAGTGCTAATGCAATGCACCACTATTTAAGCTATGAAAGAAGCAAAATATCTCGCAAATCGCGAATATTTCGTTTATTTTGGTGAAAAATAGCCGTCGTTTCCTTCCCGTTGGAGATATTTCGACGGCTAAGCACTCGTTGAACTCCATTTCACAGTGCTAATGCAATGCACTACTATTTAAGCGTCGAAACAAGCAAAATATCTCGCAAATCGCGAAGATTTCGTTTATTTCGATGAAAAATAGCCGTCATTTCCTTCCCGTTGGAGATATTTCGACGTATAAGCGCTCGTTGAACTCCATTTCACAGTGCTAATGCAATGCTCAACCATTTAAGCGTCGAAACAAGCAAAATATCTCGCAAATCGCGAATATTTCGTTTATTTTGACGAAAAATAGCCGTCATTTCCTTCCCGTTGGAGATATTTCGACGTTTAGGCGCTCGTTGAACTCCATTTCACAGTGCTAATGCAATGCACCACCATTTAAGCTATGAAAGAAGCAAAATATCTCGCAAATCGCGTATATTTCGTTTATTTTGACGAAAGATAGCCGTCGTTTCCTTCCCGTTGGAGATATTTCGACGTTTAAGCACTCGTTGAACTCCATTTCACAGTGCTAATGCAATGCACTACTATTTAAGCGTCGAAACAAGCAAAATATCTCGCAAATCGCGAAGATTTCGTTTATTTTGATGAAAAATAGCCGTCATTTCCTTCCCGATGGAGATATTTCGACGTATAAGCGCTCGTTGAACTCCATTTCACAGTGCTAATGCAATGCTCAACCATTTAAGCTATAAAAGAAGCAAAATATCTCGCAAATAGCGAATATTTCGATTATTTTGGCGAAAAATAGCAGTCGTTTCCTTCCCGTTGGAGATATTTCGACAGCTAAGCAATCGTTGAACTCCATTTCACAATGCTAATGCAATGCACTACTATTTAAGCGTCGAAACAAGCAAAATATCTCGCAAATCGCGAAGATTTCGTTTATTTCGATGAAAAATAGCCGTCATTTCCTTCCCGTTGGAAATATTTCGACGTTTAAGCGCTCGTTGAACTCCATTTCACAGTGCTAATGCAATGCACCACCATTTAAGCTATGAAAGAAGCAAAATATCTCGCAAATCGCGAATATTTCGTTTATTTTGGTGAAAAATAGCCGTCGTTTCCTTCCCGTTGGAGATATTTCGACGGCTAAGCACTCTTTGAACTCCATTTCACAGTGCTAATGCAATGCACTACTATTTAAGAGTCGAAAGAAGCAAAATATCTCGCAAATCGCGAAGATTTCGTTTATTTTGACGAAAAATAGCCGTCATTTCCTTCCCGTTGTAGATATTTCGACGTTTAAGCGCTCCTTGAACTCCATTTCACAGTGCTAATGCAATGCACAACCATTTAAGCGTCGAAACAAGCAAAATATCTCGCAAATCGCGAATATTTCGTTTATTTTGACGAAAAATAGCCGTCATTTCCTTCCCGTTGGAGATATTTCGACGTTTAGGCGCTCCTTGAACTCCATTTCACAGTGCTAATGCAATGCTCAATCATTTAAGCTATGAAAGAAGCAAAATATCTCGCAAATCGCGAATATTTCGTTTATTTTGGCGAAAAATAGCCGTCGTTTCCTTCCCGTTGGAGATATTTCGACGGCTAAGCACTCGTTGAACTCCATTTCACAGTGCTAATGCAATGCACTACTATTTAAGCGTCGAAACAAGCAAAATATCTCGCAAATAGCGAAGATTTCGTTTATTTCGATGAAAAATAGCCGTCATTTCCTTCCCGATGGAGATATTTCGACGTATAAGCGCTCGTTGAACTCCATTTCACAGTGCTAATGCAATGCTCAACCATTTAAGCGTCGAAACAAGCAAAATATCTCGCAAATCGCGAATATTTCGTTTATTTTGACGAAAAATAGCCGTCATTTCCTTCCCGTTGGAGATATTTCGACGTTTAGGCGCTCCTTGAACTCCATTTCACAGTGCTAATGCAATGCACCACCATTTAAGCTATGAAAGAAGCAAAATATCTCGCAAATCGCGTAGATTTTGTTTATTTTGATGAAAAATAGCCGTCATTTCCTTCCTGTTGGAGATATTTCGACGTATAAGCGCTCGTTGAACTCCATTTCACAGTGCTAATGCAATGCACAACCATTTAAGCGTCGAAACAATCAAAATATCTCGCAAATCGCGAAGATAACATTTATTTTCACGAAAAATAAGCGTCATTTCCTTCCCGTTGGAGATATTTCGACGTCTAAGCACTCGTTGAACTCCATTTCACAGTGCTAATGCAATGCACAACCATTTAAGCGTCCATACAAACAAAATATCTCGCAAATCGCGACGATTTCGTCGATTTTGCCGAAAAATAGCCGTCATTTCCTTCCCGTTGGAGATATTTCGACGTTTAAGCACACGTTGAACTCCATTTCACAGTGGTAATGCAGTGCAAAACCATTTAAGCGTCGAAACAAGCAAAGTATCTCGCAAATCGCGAAGATTTCGTTTATTTCGATGAAAAATAGCCGTCATTTCCTTCCCGTTGGAGATATTGCGACGTATAAGCGCTCGTTGAACTCCATTTCACAGTGCTAATGCAATGCTCAAACATTTAAGCGTCGAAACAAGCAAAATATCTCGCAAATCGCGAATATTTCGTTTATTTTGACGAAAAATAGCCGTCATTTCCTTCCCGTTGGAGATATTTCGACGTTTAGGCGCTCGTTGAACTCCATTTCACAGTGCTAATGCAATGCACCACCATTTAAGCTATGAAAGAAGCAAAATATCTCGCAAATCGCGAAGATTTCGTTTATTTTGACGAAAAATAGCCGTCACTACCTTCCCTTTGGAGATATTTCTACGTTTAAGCGCTCGTTGAACTCCATTTCACAGTGCTAATGCAATGCACTACTATTTATGCGTCGAAACAAGCAAAATATCTCGCAAATCGCGAAGATTTCGTTTATTTTGACGAAAAATAGCCGTCATTTCCTTCCAGTTGGAGATATTTCGACGTTTAAGCGCTCCTTGAACTCCATTTCACAGTGCTAATGCAATGCACAACCATTTAAGAGTCGAAAGAAGCAAAATATCTCGCAAATCGCGAAGATTTCGTTCATTTTGACGAAAAATAGCCGTCATTTCCTTCCAGTTGGAGATATTTCGACGTTTAAGCGCTCCTTGAACTCCATTTCACAGTGCTAATGCAATGCACAACCATTTAAGCGTTGAAACAAGCAAAATATCTCGCAAATCGCGAAGATTTCGTTTATTTTGACGAAAAATAGCCGTCATTACCTTCCCGTTGGAGATACTTCGACGTTTAAGCGCTCGTTGAACTCCATTTCACAGTGCTAATGCAATGCACAACCAGTTAAGCGTCGAAACAATCAAAATATCTCGCAAATCGCGAAAATTTCATTTATTTTGACGAAAAATAGCCGTCATTTCCTTCCCGCTGGAGATATTTCGACGTTTAATCAATCGTTGAACTCCATTTCACAGTGCTAATGCATTGCACAAACAGTTAAACGTCGAAACAATCAAAATATCTCGCAAATCGCGAAGATTTCGTCGATTTTGACGAAAAATAGCCGTCATTTCCTTCCCGTTGGAGATATTTCGACGTTTAAGCACACGTTGAACTCCATTTCACAGTGGTAATGCAGTGCACAACCATTAAACCGCCGAAACAATCAAAATATCTCGCAAATCGCGAAGAATTCGTCGATTTTGACGAAAAATAGCCGTCATTTCCTTCCCGTTTTAGATATTTCGACGTTTAAGCACTCGTTGAACTCCATTTCACAGTGCTAATGCAATGCACAACCAGTTAAGCGTCGAAACAATCAAAATATCTCGCAAATCGCGAAAATTTCATTTATTTTGACGAAAAATAGCCGTCATTTCCTTCCCGTTGGAGATATTTCGACGTTTAAGCGCTCGTTGAACTCCATTTCACAGTGCTAATGCAATGCACAACCATTTAAGCGTCGACACAAGCAAAATATCTCGCAAATCGCGAAGATTTCGTTTATTTTGACGAAAAATAGCCGTCATTACCATCCCTTTGGAGATATTTCGACGTTTAAGCGCTCGTTGAACTCCATTTCACAGTGATAATGCAGTGCACAACCATTTAAGCGTCGAAACGAGCAAAATATCTCGCAAATCGCGAAGATTTCTTTTCTTTTGACGAAAAATAGCCGTCATTTCCTTCCTGTTGGAGATATTTCGACGTGTAAGCGCTCGATGAACTCCATTTCACAGTGCTAATGCAATGCACAACCATTTAAGAGTCGAAAGAAGCAAAATATCTCGCAAATCGCGAAGATTTCGTTTATTTTGACGAAAAATAGCCGTCATTTCCTTCCAGTTGGAGATATTTCGACGTTTAAGCGCTCCTTGAACTCCATTTCACAGTGCTAATGCAATGCACAACCATTTAAGCGTTGAAACAAGCAAAATATCTCGCAAATAGCGAATATTTCGTTTATTTTGACGAAAAATAGCCGTCATTTCCTTCCCGTTGGAGATATTTCGACGTTTAAGCACTCGTTGAACTCCATTTCACAGTGCTAATGCAATGCACAACCATTTAAGAGTCGAAACCAGCAAAATATCTCGCAAATCGCGAATATTTCGTTTATTTTGACGAAAAATAGCCGTCATTTCCTTCCCGTTGGAGATATTTCGACGTTTAAGCGCACGTTGAACTCCATTTCACAGTGCTAATGCAGTGCACAACCATTTATGCGTCGAAACGAGCAAAATATCTCGCAAATCGCGAAGATTTCTTTTCTTTTGTCGAAAAATAGCCGTCATTTCCTTCCTGTTGGAGATATTTCGACGTGTAAGCGCTCGATGAACTCCATTTCACAGTGCTAATGCAATGCACAACTATTTAAGCGTCGAAACCAGCAAAATGTCTCGCAAATCGCAAATATTTCGTTTATTTTGACGAAAAATAGCCGTCATTTCCTTCCCGTTGGAGATATTTCGACGTTTAAGCGCTCGTTGAACTTCATTTCACAGTGCTAATGCAATGCACAACCATTTAAGCGTCGAAACACGCAAAATATCTCGCAAATCGCGAAGATTTCGTTTATTTTGACGAAAAATAGCCGTCATTACCTTCCCGTTGGAGATACTTCGACGTTGAAGCGCTCGTTGAACTCCATTTCACAGTGCTAATGCAATGCACAACCATTTAAGCGTCGACACAAGCAAAATATCTCGCAAATCGCGAAGATTTCGTTTATTTTGACGAAAAATAGCCGTCATCACCTTCCCTTTGGAGATATTTCGACGTGTAAGCGCTCGATGAACTCCATTTCACAGTGCTAATGCGATGCACAACCATTTAAGAGTCGAAAGAAGCAAAATATCTCGCAAATCGCGAAGATTTCGTTTATTTTGACGAAAAATAGCCGTCATTTCCTTCCCGTTGGAGATATTTCGACGTTTAAGCGCTCCATGAACTCCATTTCACAGTGCTAATGCAATGCACAACCATTTAAGCGTTGAAACAAGCAAAATATCTCGCAAATCGCGAATATTTCGTTTATTTTGACGAAAAATAGCCGTCATTTCCTTCCTGTTGGAGATATTTCGACGTGTAAGCGCTCGATGAACTCCATTTCACAGTGCTAATGCAATGCACAACCATTTAAGAGTCGAAAGAAGCAAAATATCTCGCAAATCGCGAAGATTTCGTTTATTTTGACGAAAAATAGCCGCCATTTCCTTCCCGTTGGAGATATTTCGACGTTTAAGCGCTCGTTGAACTTCATTTCACAGTGCTAATGCAATGCACAACCATTTAAGCGTCGAAACACGCAAAATATCTCGCAAATCGCGAAGATTTCGTTTATTTTGACGAAAAATAGCCGTCATTACCTTCCCGTTGGAGATACTTCGACGTTTAAGCGCTCGTTGAACTCCATTTCACAGTGCTAATGCAATGCACAACCATTTAAGCGTCGACACAAGCAAAATATCTCGCAAATCGCAAAGATTTCGTTTATTTTGACAAAAAATAGCAGTCATTACCTTCCCTTTGGAGATATTTCGACGTTTAAGCGCTCGTTGAACTCCATTTCACAGTGCTAATGCAATGCACAACAATTTAAGCGTCGAAACAAGCAAAATATCTCGCAAATCGCGAAGATTTCGTTTATATTGACGAAAAATAGCCGTCATTTCCTTCCCGTTGGAGATATTTCGACGTTTAAGCGCACGTTGAACTCCATTTCACAGTGATAATGCAGTGCACAACCATTTAAGCGTCGAAACGAGCAAAATATCTCGCAAATCGCGAAGATTTCGTTTATTTTGACGAAAAATAGCCGTCATTTCCTTCCCGTTGGAGATATTTCGACGTTTAAGCGCTCCTTGAACTCCATTTCACAGTGCTAATGCAATGCACAACCATTTAAGCGTTGAAACAAGCAAAATATCTCGCAAATCCCGAATATTTCGTTTATTCTGACGAAAAATAGCCGTCATTTCCTTCCTGTTGGAGATATTTCGACGTGTAAGCGCTCGATGAACTCCATTTCACAGTGCTAATGCGATGCACAACCATTTAAGAGTCGAAAGAAGCAAAATATCTCGCAAATCGCGAAGATTTCGTTTATTTTGACGAAAAATAGCCGTCATTTCCTTCCCGTTGGAGATATTTCGACGTTTAAGCGCTCCTTGAACTCCATTTCACAGTGCTAATGCAATGCACAACCATTTAAGCGTTGAAACAAGCAAAATATCTCGCAAATCGCGAATATTTCGTTTATTTTGACGAAAAATAGCCGTCATTTCCTTCCTGTTGGAGATATTTCGACGTGTAAGCGCTCGGTGAACTCCATTTCACAGTGCTAATGCAATGCACAACCATTTAAGAGTCGAAAAAAGCAAAATATCTCGCAAATCGCGAAGATTTCGTTTATTTTGACGAAAAATAGCCGTCATTTCCTTCCCGTTGGAGATATTTCGACGTTTAAGCGCTCCTTGAACTCCATTTCACAGTGCTAATGCAATGCACAACCATTTAAGCGTTGAAACAAGCAAAATATCTCGCAAATCGCGAATATTTCGTTTATTTTGACGAAAAATAGCCGTCATTTCCTTCCCGTTGGAGATATTTCGACGTTTAAGCGCTCTATGAACTCCATTTCACGGTGCTAATGCAATGCACAACCATTTAAGAGTCGAAACCAGCAAAATATCTCGCAAATCGCGAATATTTCGTTTATTTTGACGAAAAATAGCCGTTATTTCCTTCCCGTTGGAGATATTGCGACGTATAAGCGCTCGTTGAACTCCATTTCACAGTGCTAATGCAATGCACAACCAGTTAAGCGTCGAAACAATCAAAATATCTCGCAAATCGCGAAAATTTCATTTATTTTGACGAAAAATAGCCGTCATTTCCTTCCCGCTGGAGATATTTCGACGTTTAATCAATCGTTGAACTCCATTTCACAGTGCTAATGCATTGCACAAACAGTTAAACGTCGAAACAATCAAAATATCTCGCAAATCGCGAAGATTTCGTCGATTTTGACGAAAAATAGCCGTCATTTCCTTCCCGTTGGAGATATTTCGACGTTTAAGCACACGTTGAACTCCATTTCACAGTGGTAATGCAGTGCACAACCATTAAACCGTCGAAACAATCAAAATATCTCGCAAATCGCGAATGTTTCGTTTATTTTGACGAAAAATAGCCGTCATTTCCTTCCCGTTGGAGATATTTCGACGTTTAGGCGCTCGTTGAACTCCATTTCACAGTGCTAATGCAATGCACCACCATTTAAGCTATGAAAGAAACAAAATATCAAGCAAATCGCGAATATTTCGTTTATTTTGACGAAAAATAGCCGTCGTTTCCATCCCGTTGGAGATATTTCGACGTTTAAGCGCTCGTTGAACTCCATTTCACAGTGCTAATGCAATGCACAACCATTTAAGCGTCGACACAAGCAAAATATCTCGCAAATCGCGAAGATTTCGTTTATTTTGACGAAAAATAGCCGTCATTACCTTCCCTTTGGAGATATTTCGACGTTTAAGCGCTCGTTGAACTCCATTTCACAGTGCTAATGCAATGCACAACCATTTAAGCGTCGAAACAAGCAAAATATCTCGCAAATCGCGAAGAGTTCGTTTATATTGACGAAAAATAGCCGTCATTTCCTTCCCGTTGGAGATATTTCGACGTTTAAGCGCACGTTGAACTCCATTTCACAGTGATAATGCAGTGCACAACCATTTAAGCGTCGAAACGAGCAAAATATCTCGCAAATCGCGAAGATTTCTTTTCTTTTGACGAAAAATAGCCGTCATTTCCTTCCTGTTGGAGATATTTCGACGTGTAAGCGCTCGATGAACTCCATTTCACAGTGCTAATGCAATGCACAACCATTTAAGAGTCGAAAGAAGCAAAATATCTCGCAAATCGCGAAGATTTCGTTTATTTTGACGAAAAATAGCCGTCATTTCCTTCCAGTTGGAGATATTTCGACGTTTAAGCGCTCCTTGAACTCCATTTCACAGTGCTAATGCAATGCACAACCATTTAAGCGTTGAAACAAGCAAAATATCTCGCAAATAGCGAATATTTCGTTTATTTTGACGAAAAATAGCCGTCATTTCCTTCCCGTTGGAGATATTTCGACGTTTAAGCACTCGTTGAACTCCATTTCACAGTGCTAATGCAATGCACAACCATTTAAGAGTCGAAACCAGCAAAATATCTCGCAAATCGCGAATATTTCGTTTATTTTGACGAAAAATAGCCGTCATTTCCTTCCCGTTGGAGATATTTCGACGTTTAAGCGCACGTTGAACTCCATTTCACAGTGCTAATGCAGTGCACAACCATTTATGCGTCGAAACGAGCAAAATATCTCGCAAATCGCGAAGATTTCTTTTCTTTTGTCGAAAAATAGCCGTCATTTCCTTCCTGTTGGAGATATTTCGACGTGTAAGCGCTCGATGAACTCCATTTCACAGTGCTAATGCAATGCACAACTATTTAAGCGTCGAAACCAGCAAAATGTCTCGCAAATCGCGAAGATTTCGTTTGTTTTGACGAAAAATAGCCGTCATGTCCTTCCCGTTGGAGATATTTCGACGTTTAAGCGCTCGATGAACTCCATTTCACAGTGCTAATGCAATGCACAACTATTTAAGAGTCGAAACCAGCAAAATATCTCGCAAATCGCAAATATTTCGTTTATTTTGACGAAAAATAGCCGTCATTTCCTTCCCGTTGGAGATATTTCGACGTTTAAGCGCTCGTTGAACTTCATTTCACAGTGCTAATGCAATGCACAACCATTTAAGCGTCGAAACACGAAAAATATCTCGCAAATCGCGAAGATTTCGTTTATTTTGACGAAAAATAGCCGTCATTACCTTCCCGTTGGAGATACTTCGACGTTTAAGCGCTCGTTGAACTCCATTTCACAGTGCTAATGCAATGCACAACCATTTAAGCGTCGACACAAGCAAAATATCTCGCAAATCGCGAAGATTTCGTTTATTTTGACGAAAAATAGCCGTCATTACCTTCCCTTTGGAGATATTTCGACGTGTAAGCGCTCGATGAACTCCATTTCACAGTGCTAATGCGATGCACAACCATTTAAGAGTCGAAAGAAGCAAAATATCTCGCAAATCGCGAAGATTTCGTTTATTTTGACGAAAAATAGCCGTCATTTCCTTCCCGTTGGAGATATTTCGACGTTTAAGCGCTCCATGAACTCCATTTCACAGTGCTAATGCAATGCACAACCATTTAAGCGTTGAAACAAGCAAAATATCTCGCAAATCGCGAATATTTCGTTTATTTTGACGAAAAATAGCCGTCATTTCCTTCCTGTTGGAGATATTTCGACGTGTAAGCGCTCGATGAACTCCATTTCACAGTGCTAATGCAATGCACAACCATTTAAGAGTCGAAAGAAGCAAAATATCTCGCAAATCGCGAAGATTTCGTTTATTTTGACGAAAAATAGCCGCCATTTCCTTCCCGTTGGAGATATTTCGACGTTTAAGCGCTCGTTGAACTTCATTTCACAGTGCTAATGCAATGCACAACCATTTAAGCGTCGAAACACGCAAAATATCTCGCAAATCGCGAAGATTTCGTTTATTTTGACGAAAAATAGCCGTCATTACCTTCCCGTTGGAGATACTTCGACGTTTAAGCGCTCGTTGAACTCCATTTCACAGTGCTAATGCAATGCACAACCATTTAAGCGTCGACACAAGCAAAATATCTCGCAAATCGCAAAGATTTCGTTTATTTTGACGAAAAATAGCAGTCATTACCTTCCCTTTGGAGATATTTCGACGTTTAAGCGCTCGTTGAACTCCATTTCACAGTGCTAATGCAATGCACAACAATTTAAGCGTCGAAACAAGCAAAATATCTCGCAAATCGCGAAGATTTCGTTTATATTGACGAAAAATAGCCGTCATTTCCTTCCCGTTGGAGATATTTCGACGTTTAAGCGCACGTTGAACTCCATTTCACAGTGATAATGCAGTGCACAACCATTTAAGCGTCGAAACGAGCAAAATATCTCGCAAATCGCGAAGATTTCGTTTATTTTGACGAAAAATAGCCGTCATTTCCTTCCCGTTGGAGATATTTCGACGTTTAAGCGCTCCTTGAACTCCATTTCACAGTGCTAATGCAATGCACAACCATTTAAGCGTTGAAACAAGCAAAATATCTCGCAAATCCCGAATATTTCGTTTATTCTGACGAAAAATAGCCGTCATTTCCTTCCTGTTGGAGATATTTCGACGTGTAAGCGCTCGATGAACTCCATTTCACAGTGCTAATGCGATGCACAACCATTTAAGAGTCGAAAGAAGCAAAATATCTCGCAAATCGCGAAGATTTCGTTTATTTTGACGAAAAATAGCCGTCATTTCCTTCCCGTTGGAGATATTTCGACGTTTAAGCGCTCCTTGAACTCCATTTCACAGTGCTAATGCAATGCACAACCATTTAAGCGTTGAAACAAGCAAAATATCTCGCAAATCGCGAATATTTCGTTTATTTTGACGAAAAATAGCCGTCATTTCCTTCCTGTTGGAGATATTTCGACGTGTAAGCGCTCGATGAACTCCATTTCACAGTGCTAATGCAATGCACAACCATTTAAGAGTCGAAAGAAGCAAAATATCTCGCAAATCGCGAAGATTTCGTTTATTTTGACGAAAAATAGCCGTCATTTCCTTCCCGTTGGAGATATTTCGACGTTTAAGCGCTCCTTGAACTCCATTTCACAGTGCTAATGCAATGCACAACCATTTAAGCTATGAAAGAAGCAAAATATCTCGCAAATCGCGAATATTTCGTTTATTTTGGTGAAAAATAGCCGTCGTTTCCTTCCCGTTGGAGATATTTCGACGGCTAAGCACTCGTTGAACTCCATTTCACAGTGCTAATGCAATGCACTACTATTTAAGCGTCGAAACAAGCAAAATATCTCGCAAATCGCGAAGATTTCGTTTATTTCGATGAAAAATAGCCGTCATTTCCTTCCCGTTGGAGATATGTCGACGTACAAGCGCTCGTTGAACTCCATTTCACAGTGCTAATGCAATGCTCAACCATTTAAGCGTCGAAACAAGCAAAATATCTCGCAAATCGCGAATATTTCGTTTATTTTGACGAAAAATAGCCGTCATTTCCTTCCCGTTGGAGATATTTCGACGTTTAGGCGCTCGTTGAACTCCATTTCACAGTGCTAATGCAATGCACCACCATTTAAGCTATGAAAGAAACAAAATATCAAGCAAATCGCGAATATTTCGTTTATTTTGACGAAAAATAGCCGTCGTTTCCATCCCGTTGGAGATATTTCGACGTTTAAGCACTCGTTGAACTCCATTTCACAGTGCTAATGCAATGCACTACTATTTAAGCGTCGAAACAAGCGAAATATCTCGCAAATCGCGAAGATTTCGTTTATTTTGATGGAAAATAGCCGTCATTTCCTTCCCGTTGGAGATATTTCGACGTATAAGCGCTCGTTGAACTCCATTTCACAGTGCTAATGCAATGCTCAACCATTAAAGCTATAAAAGAAGCAAAATATCTCGCAAATCGCGAATATTTCGTTTATTTTGGCGAAAAATAGCAGTCATTTCCTTCCCGTTGCAGATATTTCGACGTTTAAGCACTCGTTGAACTCCATTTCACAGTGCTAATGCAATGCATAACCATTAAACCGTCGAAACAATCAAAATATCTCGCAAATCGCGAAGATTTCGTCGATTTTGACGAAAAATAGCCGTCATTTCCTTCGCGTTGGAGATATTTCGACGTTTAGGCGCTCGTTGAACTCCATTTCACAGTGCTAATGCAATGCACAACCATTTAAGCGTCGAAACGAGCAAGATATCTCGCAAATCGCGAAGATTTTATTTATTTTGACGAGAAATAGCCGTCATTTCCTTCCTGTTGGAGATATTTCGACGTGTAAGCGCTCCTTGAACTCCATTTCACAGTGCTAATGCAATGCACAACCATTTAAGCGTTGAAACAAGCAAAATATCTCGCAAATCGCGAAGATTTCGTTTATTTCGATGAAAAATAGCCGTCATTTCCTTCCCGTTGGAGATATTTCGACGTATAAGCGCTCGTTGAACTCCATTTCACAGTGCTATGCAATGCTCAACCATTTAAGCGTCGAAACAAGCAAAATATCTCGCAAATCGCGAATATTTCGTTTATTTTGACGAAAAATAGCCGTCATTTCCTTTCCGTTGGAGATATTTCGATGTTTAAGCACACGTTGACCTCCATTTCACAGTGCTAATGCAATGCACAACCATTTAAGCGTCGATACAATCAAAATATCTCGCAAATCGCGAAGATTTCGTCGATTTTGACGAAAAATAGCCGTCATTTCCTTTCCGTTGGAGATATTTCGATGTTTAAGCACACGTTGACCTCCATTTCACAGTGCTAATGCAATGCACAACCATTTAAGCGTTGAAACAAGCAAAATATCTCGCAAATCGCGAATATTTCGTTTATTTTGACGAAAAATAGCCGTCATTTCCTTCCTGTTGGAGATATTTCGACGTGTAAGCGCTCGATGAACTCCATTTCACAGTGCTAATGCAATGCACAACCATTTAAGAGTCGAAAGAAGCAAAATATCTCGCAAATCGCGAAGATTTCGTTTATTTTGACGAAAAATAGCCGTCATTTCCTTCCCGTTGGAGATATTTCGACGTTTAAGCGCTCCTTGAACTCCATTTCACAGTGCTAATGCAATGCACAACCATTTAAGCGTTGAAACAAGCAAAATATCTCGCAAATCGCGAATATTTCGTTTATTTTGACGAAAAATAGCCGTCATTTCCTTCCCGTTGGAAATATTTCGACGTTCAAGCACTCGTTGAACTCCATTTCACAGTGCTAATGCAATGCACAACTATTTAAGCGTCGAAACCAGCAAAATATCACGCAAATCGCGAAGATTTCGTTTATTTTGACGAAAAATAGCCGTCATTTCCTTCCCGTTGGAGATATTTCGACGTTTAAGCGCTCTATGAACTCCATTTCACGGTGCAAATGCAATGCACAACCATTTAAGAGTCGAAACCAGCAAAATATCTCGCAAATCGCGAATATTTCGTTTATTTTGACGAAAAATAGCCGTTATTTCCTTCCCGTTGGAGATGTTTCAACGTTTAAGCGCTCGTTGAACTCCATTTCACAGTGCTAATGCAATGCACCACCATTTAAGCTATGAAAGAAGCAAAATATCTCGCAAATCGCGAATATTTCGTTTATTTTGGTGAAAAATAGCCGTCGTTTCCTTCCCGTTGGAGATATTTCGACGGCTAAGCACTCGTTGAACTCCATTTCACAGTGCTAATGCAATGCACTACTATTTAAGCGTCGAAACAAGCAAAATATCTCGCAAATCGCGAAGATTTCGTTTATTTCGATGAAAAATAGCCGTCATTTCCTTCCCGTTGGAGATATGTCGACGTATAAGCGCTCGTTGAACTCCATTTCACAGTGCTAATGCAATGCTCAACCATTTAAGCGTCGAAACAAGCAAAATATCTCGCAAATCGCGAATATTTCGTTTATTTTGACGAAAAATAGCCGTCATTTCCTTCCCGTTGGAGATATTTCGACGTTTAGGCGCTCGTTGAAATCCATTTCACAGTGCTAATGCAATGCACCACCATTTAAGCTATGAAAGAAGCAAAATATCAAGCAAATCGCGAATATTTCGTTTATTTTGACGAAAAATAGCCGTCGTTTCCTTCCCGTTGGAGATATTTCGACGTTTAAGCACTCGTTGTACTCCATTTCACAGTGCTAATGCAATGCACTACTATTTAAGCGTCGAAACAAGCAAAATATCTCGCAAATCGCGAATATTTCGTTTATTTTGACGAAAAATAGCCGTCATTTCCTTCCCGTTGGAGATATTTCGACGTTTAGGCGCTCGTGAACTCCATTTCACAGTGCTAATGCAATGCACACCATTTAAGCGATGAAAGAAGCAAAATATCAAGCAAATCGCGAATATTTCGTTTATTTTGACGAAAAATAGCCGTCGTTTCCTTCCCGTTGGAGATATTTCGACGTTTAAGCACTCGTTGAACTCCATTTCACAGTGCTAATGCAATGCACTACTATTTAAGCGTCGAAACAAGCAAAATATCTCGCAAATCGCGAATATTTCGTTTATTTGACGAAAAATAGCCGTCATTTCCTTCCCGTTGGAGATATTTCGACGTATAAGCGCTCGTTGAACTCTATTTCACAGTGCTAATGCAATGCTCAACCATTTAAGCTATAAAAGAAGCAAAATATCTCGCAAATCGCGAATATTCGTTTATTTTGGCGAAAAATAGCAGTCGTTTCCTTCGCGTTGGAGATATTTCGACAGCTAAGCAATCGTTGAACTCCATTTCACAATGCTAATGCAATGCACTACTATTTAAGCGTCGAAACAAGCAAAATATCTCGCAAATCGCGAATATTTCGTTTATTTTGACGAAAAATAGCCGTCATTTCCTTCCCGTTGGAGATATTTCGACGTTTAGGCGCTCGTTGAACTCCATTTCACAGTGCTAATGCAATGCACCACCATTTAAGCGATGAAAGAAGCAAAATATCAAGCAAATCGCGAATATTTCGTTTATTTTGACGAAAAATAGCCGTCGTTTCCTTCCCGTTGGAGATATTTCGACGTTTAAGCACTCGTTGAACTCCATTTCACAGTGCTAATGCAATGCACTACTATTTAAGAGTCGAAAGAAGCAAAATATCTCGCAAATCGCGAAGATTTCGTTTATTTTGACGAAAAATAGCCGTCATTTCCTTCCCGTTGGAGATATTTCGACGTTTAAGCGCTCCTTGAACTCCATTTCACAGTGCTAATGCAATGCACAACAATTTAAGCGTCGAAACAAGCAAAATATCTCGCAAATCGCGAAGATTTCGTTTATTTTGACGAAAAATAGCCGTCATTTCCTTCCCGTTGGAGATATTTCGACGTTTAAGCACTCGTTGAACTCCATTTCACAGTGCTAATGCAATGCACAACTATTTAAGCGTCGAAACCAGCAAAATATCTCGCAAATCGCTATGATTTCGTTTATTTTGACGAAAAATAGCCGTCATTTCCTTCCCGTTGGAGATATTTCGACGTTTAAGCGCTCGTTGAACTCCATTTCACAGTGCTAATGCAATGCACAACCATTTAAGCGTCGAAACGAGCAAGATATCTCGCAAATCGCGAAGATTTCGTTTATTTTGACGAAAAATAGCCGTCATTACCTTCCCGTTGGAGATACTTCGACGTTTAAGCGCTCGTTGAACTCCATTTCACAGTGCTAATGCAATGCACAACCATTTAAGCGTCGAAACGAGCAAGATATCTCGCAAATCGCGAAGATTTTATTTATTTTGACGAGAAATAGCCGTCATTTCCTTCCTGTTGGAGATATTTCGACGTGTAAGCGCTCCTTGAACTCCATTTCACAGTGCTAATGCAATGCACAACCATTTAAGCGTCGAAACAAGCAAAATATCTCGCAAATCGCGAATATTTCGTTTATTTTGACGAAAAATAGCCGTCATTTCCTTCCCGTTGGAGATATTTCGACGTTTAAGCACTCGTTGAACTCCATTCCACAGTGCTAATGCAATGCACAACTATTTAAGCGTCGAAACCAGCAAAATATCTCGCAAATCGCGAAGATTTCGTTTATTTTGACGAAAAATAGCCGTCATTTCCTTTCCGTTGGAGATATTTCGATGTTTAAGCACACGTTGACCTCCATTTCACAGTGCTAATGCAATGCACAACCATTTAAGCGTCGAAACAATCAAAATATCTCGCAAATCGCGAAGAATTCGTCGATTTTGACGAAAAATAGCCGTCATTTCCTTCCCGTTGGAGATATTTCGACGTTTAAGCACACGTTGAACTCCATTTCACAGTGCTAATGCAATGCACCACAATTTAAGCTATGAAAGAAGCAAAATATCTCGCAAATCGCGAATATTTCGTTTATTTTGGTGAAAAATAGCCGTCGTTTCCTTCCCCTTGGAGATATTTCGACGGCTAAGCACTCGTTGAACTCCATTTCACAGTGCTAATGCAATGCACTACTATTTAAGAGTCGAAAGAAGCAAAATATCTCGCAAATCGCGAAGATTTCGTTTATTTTGACGAAAAATAGCCGTCATTTCCTTCCCGTTGGAGATATTTCGACGTTTAAGCGCTCCTTGAACTCCATTTCACAGTGCTAATGCAATGCACAACCATTTAAGCGTTGAAACAAGCAAAATATCTCGCAAATCGCGAATATTTCGTTTATTTTGGTGAAAAATAGCCGTCATTTCCTTCCCGTTGGAGATATTTCGACGTTTAAGCGCTCCTTGAACTCCATTTCACAGTGCTAATGCAATGCACTACTATTTAAGCGTCGAAACAAGCGAAATATCTCGCAAATCGCGAAGATTTCGTTTATTTTGATGGAAAATAGCCGTCATTTCCTTCCCGTTGGAGATATTTCGACGTATAAGCGCTCGTTGAACTCCATTTCACAGTGCTAATGCAATGCTCAACCATTAAAGCTATAAAAGAAGCAAAATATCTCGCAAATCGCGAATATTTCGTTTATTTTGGCGAAAAATAGCAGTCATTTCCTTCCCGTTGCAGATATTTCGACGTTTAAGCACTCGTTGAACTCCATTTCACAGTGCTAATGCAATGCACTACTATTTAAGAGTCGAAAGAAGCAAAATATCTCGCAAATCGCGAAGATTTCGTTTATTTTGACGAAAATAGCCGTCATTTCCTTCCCGTTGGAGATATTTCGACGTTTAAGCGCTCCTTGAACTCCATTTCACAGTGCTAATGCAATGCACAACCATTTAAGCGTTGAAACAAGCAAAATATCTCGCAAATCGCGAATATTCGTTTATTTTGGTGAAAAATAGCCGTCATTTCCTTCCCGTTGGAGATATTTCGACGTTTAAGCGCTCCTTGAACTCCATTTCACAGTGCTAATGCAATGCACTACTATTTAAGCGTCGAAACAAGCGAAATATCTCGCAAATCGCGAAGATTTCGTTTATTTTGATGGAAAATAGCCGTCATTTCCTTCCCGTTGGAGATATTTCGACGTATAAGCGCTCGTTGAACTCCATTTCACAGTGCTAATGCAATGCTCAACCATTAAAGCTATAAAAGAAGCAAAATATCTCGCAAATCGCGAATATTCGTTTATTTTGGCGAAAAATAGCAGTCATTTCCTTCCCGTTGCAGATATTTCGACGTTTAAGCACTCGTTGAACTCCATTTCACAGTGCTAATGCAATGCATAACCATTAAACCGTCGAAACAATCAAAATATCTCGCAAATCGCGAAGATTTCGTCGATTTTGACGAAAAATAGCCGTCATTTCCTTCCCGTTGGAGATATTTCGACGTTAGGCGCTCGTTGAACTCCATTTCACAGTGCTAATGCAATGCACAACCATTTAAGCGTCGAAACGAGCAAGATATCTCGCAAATCGCGAAGATTTTATTTATTTTGACGAGAAATAGCCGTCATTTCCTTCCTGTTGGAGATATTTCGACGTGTAAGCGCTCCTTGAACTCCATTTCACAGTGCTAATGCAATGCACAACCATTTAAGCGTTGAAACAAGCAAAATATCTCGCAAATCGCGAAGATTTCGTTTATTTCGATGAAAAATAGCCGTCATTTCCTTCCCGTTGGAGATATTTCGACGTATAAGCGCTCGTTGAACTCCATTTCACAGTGCTATGCAATGCGCAACCATTTAAGCGTCGAAACAAGCAAAATATCTCGCAAATCGCGAATATTTCGTTTATTTTGACGAAAAATAGCCGTCATTTCCTTTCCGTTGGAGATATTTCGATGTTTAAGCACACGTTGACCTCCATTTCACAGTGCTAATGCAATGCACAACCATTTAAGCGTCGAAACAATCAAAATATCTCGCAAATCGCGAAGATTTCGTCGATTTTGACGAAAAATAGCCGTCATTTCCTTTCCGTTGGAGATATTTCGATGTTTAAGCACACGTTGACCTCCATTTCACAGTGCTAATGCAATGCACAACCATTTAAGCGTTGAAACAAGCAAAATATCTCGCAAATCGCGAATATTTCGTTTATTTTGACGAAAAATAGCCGTCATTTCCTTCCTGTTGGAGATATTTCGACGTGTAAGCGCTCGATGAACTCCATTTCACAGTGCTAATGCAATGCACAACCATTTAAGAGTCGAAAGAAGCAAAATATCTCGCAAATCGCGAAGATTTCGTTTATTTTGACGAAAAATAGCCGTCATTTCCTTCCCGTTGGAGATATTTCGACGTTTAAGCGCTCCTTGAACTCCATTTCACAGTGCTAATGCAATGCACAACCATTTAAGCGTTGAAACAAGCAAAATATCTCGCAAATCGCGAATATTTCGTTTATTTTGACGAAAAATAGCCGTCATTTCCTTCCCGTTGGAAATATTTCGACGTTCAAGCACTCGTTGAACTCCATTTCACAGTGCTAATGCAATGCACAACTATTTAAGCGTCGAAACCAGCAAAATATCACGCAAATCGCGAAGATTTCGTTTATTTTGACGAAAAATAGCCGTCATTTCCTTCCCGTTGGAGATATTTCGACGTTTAAGCGCTCTATGAACTCCATTTCACGGTGCAAATGCAATGCACAACCATTTAAGAGTCGAAACCAGCAAATATCTCGCAAATCGCGAATATTTCGTTTATTTTGACGAAAAATAGCCGTTATTTCCTTCCCGTTGGAGATGTTTCAACGTTTAAGCGCTCGTTGAACTCCATTTCACAGTGCTAATGCAATGCACCACCATTTAAGCTATGAAAGAAGCAAAATATCTCGCAAATCGCGAATATTTCGTTTATTTTGGTGAAAAATAGCCGTCGTTTCCTTCCCGTTGGAGATATTTCGACGGCTAAGCACTCGTTGAACTCCATTTCACAGTGCTAATGCAATGCACTACTATTTAAGCGTCGAAACAAGCAAAATATCTCGCAAATCGCGAAGATTTCGTTTATTTCGATGAAAAATAGCCGTCATTTCCTTCCGTTGGAGATATGTCGACGTATAAGCGCTCGTTGAACTCCATTTCACAGTGCTAATGCAATGCTCAACCATTTAAGCGTCGAAACAAGCAAAATATCTCGCAAATCGCGAATATTTCGTTTATTTTGACGAAAAATAGCCGTCATTTCCTTCCGTTGGAGATATTTCGACGTTTAGGCGCTCGTTGAAATCCATTTCACAGTGCTAATGCAATGCACCACCATTTAAGCTATGAAAGAAGCAAAATATCAAGCAAATCGCGAATATTTCGTTTATTTTGACGAAAAATAGCCGTCGTTTCCTTCCCGTTGGAGATATTTCGACGTTTAAGCACTCGTTGTACTCCATTTCACAGTGCTAATGCAATGCACTACTATTTAAGCGTCGAAACAAGCAAAATATCTCGCAAATCGCGAATATTTCGTTTATTTTGACGAAAAATAGCCGTCATTTCCTTCCCGTTGGAGATATTTCGACGTTTAGGCGCTCGTTGAACTCCATTTCACAGTGCTAATGCAATGCACCACCATTTAAGCGATGAAAGAAGCAAAATATCAAGCAAATCGCGAATATTTCGTTTATTTTGACGAAAAATAGCCGTCGTTTCCTTCCCGTTGGAGATATTTCGACGTTTAAGCACTCGTTGAACTCCATTTCACAGTGCTAATGCAATGCACTACTATTTAAGCGTCGAAACAAGCAAAATATCTCGCAAATCGCGAATATTTCGTTTATTTTGACGAAAAATAGCCGTCATTTCCTTCCCGTTGGAGATATTTCGACGTATAAGCGCTCGTTGAACTCTATTTCACAGTGCTAATGCAATGCTCAACCATTTAAGCTATAAAAGAAGCAAAATATCTCGCAAATCGCGAATATTTCGTTTATTTTGGCGAAAAATAGCAGTCGTTTCCTTCGCGTTGGAGATATTTCGACAGCTAAGCAATCGTTGAACTCCATTTCACAATGCTAATGCAATGCACTACTATTTAAGCGTCGAAACAAGCAAAATATCTCGCAAATCGCGAATATTTCGTTTATTTTGACGAAAAATAGCCGTCATTTCCTTCCCGTTGGAGATATTTCGACGTTTAGGCGCTCGTTGAACTCCATTTCACAGTGCTAATGCAATGCACCACCATTTAAGCGATGAAAGAAGCAAAATATCAAGCAAATCGCGAATATTTCGTTTATTTTGACGAAAAATAGCCGTCGTTTCCTTCCCGTTGGAGATATTTCGACGTTTAAGCACTCGTTGAACTCCATTTCACAGTGCTAATGCAATGCACTACTATTTAAGCGTCGAAACAAGCAAAATATCTCGCAAATCGCGAATATTTCGTTTATTTTGACGAAAAATAGCCGTCATTTCCTTCCCGTTGGAGATATTTCGACGTATAAGCGCTCGTTGAACTCTATTTCACAGTGCTAATGCAATGCTCAACCATTTAAGCTATAAAAGAAGCAAAATATCTCGCAAATCGCGAATATTTCGTTTATTTTGGCGAAAAATAGCAGTCGTTTCCTTCCCGTTGGAGATATTTCGACAGCTAAGCAATCGTTGAACTCCATTTCACAATGCTAATGCAATGCACTACTATTTAAGCGTCGAAACAAGCAAAATATCTCGCAAATCGCGAAGGTTTCGTTTATTTTGGCGAAAAATAGCCGTCATTTCCTTCCCGTTGGAGATATTTCGACGTTTAAGCGCTCGTTGAACTCCATTTCACAGTGCTAATGCAATGCACCACAATTTAAGCTATGAAAGAAGCAAAATATCTCGCAAATCGCGAATATTTCGTTTATTTTGGTGAAAAATAGCCGTCGTTTCCTTCCCCTTGGAGATATTTCGACGGCTAAGCACTCGTTGAACTCCATTTCACAGTGCTAATGCAATGCACTACTATTTAAGAGTCGAAAGAAGCAAAATATCTCGCAAATCGCGAAGATTTCGTTTATTTTGACGAAAAATAGCCGTCATTTCCTTCCCGTTGGAGATATTTCGACGTTTAAGCGCTCCTTGAACTCCATTTCACAGTGCTAATGCAATGCACAACCATTTAAGCGTTGAAACAAGCAAAATATCTCGCAAATCGCGAATATTTCGTTTATTTTGGTGAAAAATAGCCGTCATTTCCTTCCCGTTGGAGATATTTCGACGTTTAAGCGCTCCTTGAACTCCATTTCACAGTGCTAATGCAATGCACAACAATTTAAGCGTCGAAACAAGCAAAATATCTCGCAAATCGCGAAGATTTCGTTTATTTTGACGAAAAATAGCCGTCATTTCCTTCCCGTTGGAGATATTTCGACGTTTAAGCACTCGTTGAACTCCATTTCACAGTGCTAATGCAATGCACAACTATTTAAGCGTCGAAACCAGCAAAATATCTCGCAAATCGCTATGATTTCGTTTATTTTGACGAAAAATAGCCGTCATTTCCTTCCCGTTGGAGATATTTCGACGTTTAAGCGCTCGTTGAACTCCATTTCACAGTGCTAATGCAATGCACAACCATTTAAGCGTCGAAACGAGCAAGATATCTCGCAAATCGCGAAGATTTCGTTTATTTTGACGAAAAATAGCCGTCATTACCTTCCCGTTGGAGATACTTCGACGTTTAAGCGCTCGTTGAACTCCATTTCACAGTGCTAATGCAATGCACAACCATTTAAGCGTCGAAACGAGCAAGATATCTCGCAAATCGCGAAGATTTTATTTATTTTGACGAGAAATAGCCGTCATTTCCTTCCTGTTGGAGATATTTCGACGTGTAAGCGCTCCTTGAACTCCATTTCACAGTGCTAATGCAATGCACAACCATTTAAGCGTCGAAACAAGCAAAATATCTCGCAAATCGCGAATATTTCGTTTATTTTGACGAAAAATAGCCGTCATTTCCTTCCCGTTGGAGATATTTCGACGTTTAAGCACTCGTTGAACTCCATTCCACAGTGCTAATGCAATGCACAACTATTTAAGCGTCGAAACCAGCAAAATATCTCGCAAATCGCGAAGATTTCGTTTATTTTGACGAAAAATAGCCGTCATTTCCTTTCCGTTGGAGATATTTCGATGTTTAAGCACACGTTGACCTCCATTTCACAGTGCTAATGCAATGCACAACCATTTAAGCGTCGAAACAATCAAAATATCTCGCAAATCGCGAAGAATTCGTCGATTTTGACGAAAAATAGCCGTCATTTCCTTCCCGTTGGAGATATTTCGACGTTTAAGCACACGTTGAACTCCATTTCACAGTGCTAATGCAATGCACCACAATTTAAGCTATGAAAGAAGCAAAATATCTCGCAAATCGCGAATATTTCGTTTATTTTGGTGAAAAATAGCCGTCGTTTCCTTCCCCTTGGAGATATTTCGACGGCTAAGCACTCGTTGAACTCCATTTCACAGTGCTAATGCAATGCACTACTATTTAAGAGTCGAAAGAAGCAAAATATCTCGCAAATCGCGAAGATTTCGTTTATTTTGACGAAAAATAGCCGTCATTTCCTTCCCGTTGGAGATATTTCGACGTTTAAGCGCTCCTTGAACTCCATTTCACAGTGCTAATGCAATGCACAACCATTTAAGCGTTGAAACAAGCAAAATATCTCGCAAATCGCGAATATTTCGTTTATTTTGGTGAAAAATAGCCGTCATTTCCTTCCCCTTGGAGATATTTCGACGTTTAAGCGCTCCTTGAACTCCATTTCACAGTGCTAATGCAATGCACAACAATTTAAGCGTCGAAACAAGCAAAATATCTCGCAAATCGCGAAGATTTCGTTTATTTTGACGAAAAATAGCCGTCATTTCCTTCCCGTTGGAGATATTTCGACGTTTAAGCACTCGTTGAACTCCATTTCACAGTGCTAATGCAATGCACAACTATTTAAGCGTCGAAACCAGCAAAATATCTCGCAAATCGCTATGATTTCGTTTATTTTGACGAAAAATAGCCGTCATTTCCTTCCCGTTGGAGATATTTCGACGTTTAAGCGCTCGTTGAACTCCATTTCACAGTGCTAATGCAATGCACAACCATTTAAGCGTCGAAACGAGCAAGATATCTCGCAAATCGCGAAGATTTCGTTTATTTTGACGAAAAATAGCCGTCATTACCTTCCCGTTGGAGATACTTCGACGTTTAAGCGCTCGTTGAACTCCATTTCACAGTGCTAATGCAATGCACCACCACTTAAGCTATGAAAGAAGCAAAATATCTCGCAAATCGCGAATATTTCGTTTATTTTGACGAAAAATAGCCGTCATTTCCTTCCCGTTGGAGATATTTCGACGTTTAAGCACTCGTTGAACTCCATTTCACAGTGCTAATGCAATGCACAACTATTTAAGCGTCGAAGCCAGCAAAATATCTCGCAAATCGCGAAGATTTCGTTTATTTTGACGAAAAATAGCCGTCATTTCCTTTCCGTTGGAGATATTTCGATGTTTAAGCACACGTTGACCTCCATTTCACAGTGCTAATGCAATGCATAACCATTTAAGCGTCGAAACATTCAAAATATCTCGCAAATCGCGAAGATTTCGTCGATTTTGACGAAAAATAGCCGTCATTACCTTTCCGTTGGAGATATTTCGATGTTTAAGCACACGTTGACCTCCATTTCACAGTGCTAATGCAATGCACAACCATTTAAGCGTTGAAACAAGCAAAATATCTCGCAAATCGCGAATATTTCGTTTATTTTGACGAAAAATAGCCGTCATTTCCTTCCTGTTGGAGATATTTCGACGTGTAAGCGCTCGATGAACTCCATTTCACAGTGCTAATGCAATGCACAACCATTTAAGAGTCGAAAGAAGCAAAATATCTTGCAAATCGCGAAGATTTCGTTTATTTTGACGAAAAATAGCCGTCATTTCCTTCCCGTTGGAGATATTTCGACGTTTAAGCGCTCCTTGAACTCCATTTCACAGTGCTAATGCAATGCACAACAATTTAAGCGTTGAAACAAGCAAAATATCTCGCAAATCGCGAATATTTCGTTTATTTTGACGAAAAATAGCCGTCATTTCCTTCCCGTTGGAAATATTTCGACGTTCAAGCACTCGTTGAACTCCATTTCACAGTGCTAATGCAATGCACAACTATTTAAGCGTCGAAACCAGCAAAATATCACGCAAATCGCGAAGATTTCGTTTATTTTGACGAAAAATAGCCGTCATTTCCTTCCCGTTGGAGATATTTCGACGTTTAAGCGCTCCATGAACTCCATTTCACGGTGCAAATGCAATGCACAACCATTTAAGAGTCGAAACCAGCAAAATATCTCGCAAATCGCGAATATTTCGTTTATTTTGACGAAAAATAGCCGTTATTTCCTTCCCGTTGGAGATGTTTCGACGTTTAAGCGCTCGTTGAACTCCATTTCACAGTGCTAATGCAATGCACCACCATTTAAGCTATGAAAGAAGCAAAATATCTCGCAAATCGCGAATATTTCGTTTATTTTGGTGAAAAATAGCCGTCGTTTCCTTCCCGTTGGAGATATTTCGACGGCTAAGCACTCGTTGAACTCCATTTCACAGTGCTAATGCAATGCACTACTATTTAAGCGTCGAAACAAGCAAAATATCTCGCAAATCGCGAAGATTTCGTTTATTTCGATGAAAAATAGCCGTCATTTCCTTCCCGTTGGAGATATGTCGACGTATAAGCGCTCGTTGAACTCCATTTCACAGTGCTAATGCAATGCTCAACCATTTAAGCGTCGATACAAGCAAAATATCTCGCAAATCGCGAATATTTCGTTTATTTTGACGAAAAATAGCCGTCATTTCCTTCCCGTTGGAGATATTTCGACGTTTAGGCGCTCGTTGTAATCCATTTCACAGTGCTAATGCAATGCACCACCATTTAAGCTATGAAAGAAGCAAAATATCAAGCAAATCGCGAATATTTCGTTTATTTTGACGAAAAATAGCCGTCGTTTCCTTCCCGTTGGAGATATTTCGACGTTTAAGCACTCGTTGAACTCCATTTCACAGTGCTAATGCAATGCACTACTATTTAAGCGTCGAAACAAGCAAAATATCTCGCAAATCGCGAATATTTCGTTTATTTTGACGAAAAATAGCCGTCATTTCCTTCCCGTTGGAGATATTTCGACGTATAAGCGCTCGTTGAACTCTATTTCACAGTGCTAATGCAATGCTCAACCATTTAAGCTATAAAAGAAGCAAAATATCTCGCAAATCGCGAATATTTCGTTTATTTTGGCGAAAAATAGCAGTCGTTTCCTTCCCGTTGGAGATATTTCGACAGCTAAGCAATCGTTGAACTCCATTTCACAATGCTAATGCAATGCACTACTATTTAAGCGTCGAAACCAGCAAAATATCTCGCAAATCGCGAATATTTCGTTTATTTTGACGAAAAATAGCCGTCATTTCCTTCCCGTTGGAGATATTTCGACGTTTAAGCGCTCGCTGAACTTCATTTCACAGTGCTAATGCAATGCACAACCATTTAAGCGTCGAAACACGCAAAATATCTCGCAAATCGCGAAGACTTCGTTTATTTTGACGAAAAATAGCCGTCATTACCTTCCCGTTGGAGATACTTCGACGTTTAAGCACTCGTTGAACTCCATTTCACAGTGCTAATGCAATGCACAACTATATAAGCGTCGAAACCAGCAAAATATCTCGCAAATCGCGAAGATTTCGTTTATTTCGATGAAAAATAGCCGTCATTTCCTTCCCGTTGGAGATATTTCGACGTATAAGCGCTCGTTGAACTCCATTTCACAGTGCTAATGCAATGCACAACCATTTAAGAGTCGAAACCAGCAAAATATCTCGCAAATCGCGAATATTTCGTTTATTTTGACGAAAAATAGCCGTCACTTCCTTCCCGTTGGAGATATTTCGACGTTTAAGCGCACGTTGAACTCCATTTCACAGTGCTAATGCAGTGCACAACCATTTATGCGTCGAAACGAGCAAAATATTTCGCAAATCGCGAAGATTTCTTTTCTTTTGACGAAAAATAGCCGTCATTTCCTTCCTGTTGGAGATATTTCGACGTGTAAGCGCTCGATGAACTCCATTTCACAGTGCTAATGCAATGCACAACCATTTAAGCGTTGAAACAAGCAAAATATCTCGCAAATCGCGAATATTTCGTTTATTTTGACGAAAAATAGCCGTCATTTCCTTCCCGTTGGAGATATTTCGACGTTTAGGCGCTCCTTGAACTCCATTTCACAGTGCTAATGCAATGCACCACCACTTAAGCTATGAAAGAAGCAAAATATCTCGCAAATCGCGAATATTTCGTTTATTTTGACGAAAAATAGCCGTCATTTCCTTCCCGTTGGAGATATTTCGACGTTTAAGCACTCGTTGAACTCCATTTCACAGTGCTAATGCAATGCACAACCATTTAAGCGTCGAAACGAGCAAAATATCTCGCAAATCGCGAAGATTTCGTTTTTTTTGACGAAAAATAGCCGTCATTTCCTTCCCGTTGGAGATATTTCGACGTTTAAGCGCTCCTTGAACTCCATTTCACAGTGCTAATGCAATGCACAACCATTTAAGCGTCGAAACAAGCAAAATATCTCGCAAATCGCGAAGATTTCGTTTATTTTGACGAAAAATAGCCGCCATTTCCTTCCCGTTGGAGATATTTCGACGTTTAAGCACTCGTTGAACTCCATTTCACAGTGCTAATGCAATGCACAACTATTTAAGCGTCGAAACCAGCAAAATATCTCGCAAATCGCGAAGATTTCGTTTATTTTGAAGAAAAATAGCCGTCATTTCCTTCCCGTTGGAGATATTTCGACGTTTAAGCGCTCGATGAACACCATTTCACAGTGCTAATGCAATGCACAACCATTTAAGAGTCGAAACCAGCAAAATATCTCGCAAATCGCGAATATTTCGTTTATTTTGACGAAAAATAGCCGTCATATCCTTCCCGTTGGAGATATTTCGACGTTTAAGCGCTCGTTGAACTTCATTTCACAGTGCTAATGCAATGCACAACCATTTCAGCGTCGAAAGACGCAAAATATCTCGCAAATCGCGAAGATTTCGTTTATTTTGACGAAAAATAGCCGTCATTACCTTCCCGTTGGAGATACTTCGACGTTTAAGCGCTCGTTGAACTCCACTTCACAGTGCTAATGCAATGCACAACCATTTAAGCGTCGAAACAAGCAAAATATCTCGCAAAACGCGAAGATTTCGTTTATTTTGACGAAAAATAGCCGTCATTACCTTCCCTTTGGAGATATTTCGACGTTTAAGCGCTCGTTGAACTCCATTTCACAGTGCTAATGCAATGCACAACCATTTAAGCGTCGAAACAAGCAAAATATCTCGCAAATCGCGAAGATTTCGTTTATATTGACGAAAAATAGCCGTCATTTCCTTCCCGTTGGAGATATTTCGACGTTTAAGCGCACATTGAACTCCATTTCACAGTGCTAATGCAGTGCACAACCAGTTAAGCGTCGAAACGAGCAAAATATCTCGCAAATCGCGAAGATTTCTTTTCTTTTGACGAAAAATAGCCGTCATTTCCTTCCTGTTGGAGATATTTCGACGTGTAAGCGCTCGATGAACTCCATTTCACAGTGCTAATGCAATGCACAACCATTTAAGAGTCGAAAGAAGCAAAATATCTCGCAAATCGCGAAGATTTCGTTTATTTTGACGAAAAATAGCCGTCATTTCCTTCCCGTTGGAGATATTTCGACGTTCAAGCGCTCGTTGAACTCCATTTCACAGTGCTGATGCAATGCACCACCACTTAAGCTATGAAAGAAGCAAAATATCTCGCAACTCGCGAATATTTCGTTTATTTTGACGAAAAATAGCCGTCATTTCCTTCCCGTTGGAGATATTTCGACGTTTAGGCGCTCGTTGAACTTCATTTCACAGTGCTAATGCAATGCACCACCACTTAAGCTATGAAAGAAGCAAAATATCTCGCAAATCGCGAATATTTCGTTTATTTTGACGAAAAATAGCCGTCATTTCCTTCCCGTTGGAGATATTTCGACGTTTAGGCGCTCCTTGAACTCCATTTCACAGTGCTAATCCAATGCACCACCACTTAAGCTATGAAAGAAGCAAAATATCTCGCAAATCGCGAATATTTCGTTTATTTTGACGAAAAATAGCCGTCGTTTCCTTCCCGTTGGAGATATTTCGACGTTTAAGCACTCGTTGAACTCCATTTCACAGTGCTAATGCAATGCACTACTATTTAAGCGTCGAAACAAGCAAAATATCTCGCAAATCGCGAAGGTTTCGTTTATTTTGATGAGAAATAGCCGTCATTTCCTTCCTGTTGGAGATATTTCGACGTGTAAGCGCTCGATGAACTCCATTTCACAGTGCTAATGCAATGCACAACCATTTAAGAGTCGAAACCAGCAAAATATCTCGCAAATCGCGAATATTTCGTTTATTTTGACGAAAAATAGCCGTCATTTCCTTCCCGTTGGAGATATTTCGACGTTTAAGCGCACGTTGAACTCCATTTCACAGTGCTAATGCAGTGCACAACCATTTAAGCGTCGAAACGAGCAAAATATCTCGCAAATCGCGAAGATTTCTTTTCTTTTGACGAAAAATAGCCGTCATTTCCTTCCTGTTGGAGATATTTCGACGTGTAAGCGCTCGATGAACTCCATTTCACAGTGCTAATGCAATGCACAACCATTTAAGAGTCGAAAGAAGCAAAATATCTCGCAAATCGCGAAGATTTCGTTTATTTTGACGAAAAATAGCCGTCATTTCCTTCCCGTTGGAGATATTTCGACGTTCAAGCGCTCGTTGAATTCCATTTCACAGTGCTGATGCAATGCACCACCACTTAAGCTATGAAAGAAGCAAAATATCTCGCAACTCGCGAATATTTCGTTTATTTTGACGAAAAATAGCCGTCATTTCCTTCCCGTTGGAGATATTTCGACGTTTAAGCACTCGTTGAACTCCATTTCACAGTGCTAATGCAATGCACTACTATTTAAGCGTCGAAACAAGCAAAATATCTCGCAAATCGCGAAGGTTTCGTTTATTTTGATGAGAAATAGCCGTCATTTCCTTCCTGTTGGAGATATTTCGACGTGTAAGCACTCGATGAACTCCATTTCACAGTGCTAATGCAATGCACAACCATTTAAGAGTCGAAACCAGCAAAATATCTCGCAAATCGCGAATATTTCGTTTATTTTGACGAAAAATAGCCGTCATTTCCTTCCCGTTGGAGATATTTCGACGTTTAAGCGCACGTTGAACTCCATTTCACAGTGCTAATGCAGTGCACAACCATTTATGCGTCGAAACGAGCAAAATATCTCGCAAATCGCGAAGATTTCTTTTCTTTTGACGAAAAATAGCCGTCATTTCCTTCCTGTTGGAGATATTTCGACGTGTAAGCGCTCGATGAACTCCATTTCACAGTGCTAATGCAATGCACAACCATTTAAGAGTCGAAAGAAGCAAAATATCTCGCAAATCGCGAATATTTCGTTTATTTTGACGAAAAATAGCCGTCATTTCCTTCCCGTTGGAGATATTTCGACGTTTAAGCACTCGTTGAACTCCATTTCACAGTGCTAATGCAATGCACTACGATTTAAGAGTCGAAACAAGCAAAATATCTCGCAAATCGCGAAGATTTCGTTTATTTTGATGAAAAATAGCCGTCATTTCCTTCCCGTTGGAGATATTTCGACGTTTAAGCGCTCGTTGAACTTCATTTCACAGTGCTAATGCAATGCACCACCACTTAAGCTATGAAAGAAGCAAAATATCTCGCAAATCGCGAATATTTCGTTTATTTTGACGAAAAATAGCCGTCATTTCCTTCCCGTTGGAGATATTTCGACGTTTAGGCGCTCCTTGAACTCCATTTCACAGTGCTAATGCAATGCACCACCACTTAAGCTATGAAAGAAGCAAAATATCTCGCAAATCGCGAAGATTTCGTTTATTTCGATGAAAAATAGCCGTCATTTCCTTCCCGTTGGAGATATTTCGACGTATAAGCGCTCGTTGAACTCCATTTCACAGTGCTAATGCAATGCTCAACCATTTAAGCGTCGAAACAAGCAAAATATCTCGCAAATCGCGAATATTTCGTTTATTTTGACGAAAAATAGCCGTCATTTCCTTCCCGTTGGAGATATTTCGACGTTTAGGCGCTCCTTGAACTCCATTTCACAGTGCTAATGCAATGCACCACCACTTAAGCTATGAAAGAAGCAAAATATCTCGCAAATCGCGAATATTTCGTTTATTTTGACGAAAAATAGCCGTCATTTCCTTCCCGTTGGAGATATTTCGACGTTTAAGCACTCGTTGAACTCCATTTCACAGTGCTAATGCAATGCACTACTATTTAAGCGTCGAAACAAGCAAAATATCTCGCAAATCGCGAAGGTTTCGTTTATTTTGATGAGAAATAGCCGTCATTTCCTTCCTGTTGGAAATATTTCGACGTGTAAGCGCTCGATGAACTCCATTTCACAGTGCTAATGCAATGCACAACCATTTAATAGTCGAAACAAGCAAAATATCTCGCAAATCGCGAAGATTTCGTTTATTTTGACGAAAAATAGCCGTCATTTCCTTCCCGTTGGAGATATTTCGACGTTTAAGCACTCGTTGAACTCCATTTCACAGTGCTAATGCAATGCACAACCATTTAAGAGTCGAAACCAGCAAAATATCTCGCAAATCGCGAATATTTCGTTTATTTTGACGAAAAATAGCCGTCATTTCCTTCCCGTTGGAGATATTTCGACGTTTAAGCGCACGTTGAACTCCATTTCACAGTGCTAATGCAGTGCACAACCATTTATGCGTCGAAACGAGCAAAATATCTCGCAAATCGCGAAGATTTCTTTTCTTTTGACGAAAAATAGCCGTCATTTCCTTCCTGTTGGAGATATTTCGACGTGTAAGCGCTCGATGAACTCCATTTCACAGTGCTAATGCAATGCACAACCATTTAAGAGTCGAAAGAAGCAAAATATCTCGCAAATCGCGAAGATTTCGTTTATTTTGACGAAAAATAGCCGTCATTTCCTTCCTGTCGGAGATATTTCGACGTTTAAGCGCTCTATGAACTCCATTTCACAGTGCTAATGCAATGCACCACCACTTAAGCTATGAAAGAAGCAAAATATCTCGCAAATCGCGAATATTTCGTTTATTTTGACGAAAAATAGCCGTCGTTTCCTTCCCGTTGGAGATATTTCGACGTTTAAGCACTCGTTGAACTCCATTTCACAGTGCTACTGCAATGCACTACTATTTAAGCGTCGAAACAAGCAAAATATCTCGCAAATCGCGAAGATTTCGTCGATTTTGACGAAAAATAGCCGTCATTTCCTTCCCGTTGGAGATATTTCGACGTTTAAGCAATCGTTGAACTCCACTTCACAGTGCTAATGCAATGCACAACCATTTAAGCGTCGAAACAATCAAAATATCTCGCAAATCGCGAAGATTTCGTCGATTTGGACGAAAAATAGCCGTCATTTCCTTCCCGTTGGAGATATTTCGACGTTTAAGCACTCGTTGAACTCCATTTCACAGTGCTAATGCAGTGCACAACCATTTAAGCGTCGAAACAAGCAAAATATCTCGCAAATCGCGAAGATTTAATTTATTTTGACGAAAAATAGCCGTCATTTCCTTCCCGCTGGAGATATTTCGACGGTTAATCAATCGTTGAACTCCATTTCACAGTGCTAATGCAATGCACAAACAGTTAAACGTCGAAACAATCAAAATATCTCGCAAATCGCGAAGATTTCGTCGATTTGGACGAAAAATAGCCGTCATTTCCTTCCCGTTGGAGATATTTCGACGTTTAAGCACTCGTTGAACTCCATTTCACAGTGCTAATGCAGTGCACAACCATTTAAGCGTCGAAACAAGCAAAATATCTCGCAAATCGCGAAGATTTCGTTTATTTTGACGAAAAATAGCCGTCATTACCTTCCCGTTGGAGATATTTCGACGTTTAAGCGGTCGTTGAACTCCATTTCACAGTGCTAATGCAATGCACAACCATTTAAGCGTCGAAACAATCAAAATATCTCGCAAATCGCAAAGATAACATTTATTTTGACGAAAAATAGCCGTCATTTCCTTCCCGTTGCAGATATTTCGACGTTTAAGCACTCGTTGAACTCCATTTCACAGTGCTAATGCAATGCACAACCATTAAACCGTCGAAACAAGCAAAATATCTCGCAAATCGCGAAGATTTCGTTTATTTTGACGAAAAATAGCCGTCATTACCTTCCCGTTGGAGATATTTCGACGTTTAAGCGCTCGATGAACTCCATTTCACAGTGCTAATGCAATGCACAACCATTTAAGAGTCGAAAGAAGCAAAATATCTCGCAAATCGCGAAGATTTCGTCGATTTTACAAAAAATAGCCGTCATTTCCTTCCTGTTGGAGATATTTCGACGTTTAAGCAATCGTTGAACTCCATTTCACAGTGCTAATGCAATGCACAACCATTTAAGCGTTGAAACAAGCAAAATATCTCGCAAATCGCGAATATTTCGTTTATTTTGACGAAAAATAGCCGTCATTTCCTTCCCGTTGGAGATATTTCGACGTTTAAGCACTTGTTGAACTCCATTTCACAGTGCTAATGCAATGCACAACTATTTAAGCGTCGCAACCAGCAAAATATCTCGCAAATCGCGAAGATTTCGTTTATTTTGACGAAAAATAGCCGTCATTTCCTTCCTGTTGGAGATATTTCGACGTTTAAGCGCTCTATGAACTCCATTTCACAGTGCTAATGCAATGCACCACCACTTAAGCTATGAAAGAAGCAAAATATCTCGCAAATCGCGAATATTTCGTTTATTTTGACGAAAAATAGCCGTCGTTTCCTTCCCGTTGGAGATATTTCGACGTTTAAGCACTCGTTGAACTCCATTTCACAGTGCTACTGCAATGCACTACTATTTAAGCGTCGAAACAAGCAAAATATCTCGCAAATCGCGAAGATTTCGTCGATTTGGACGAAAAATAGCCGTCATTTCCTTCCCGTTGGAGATATTTCGACGTTTAAGCAATCGTTGAACTCCACTTCACAGTGCTAATGCAGTGCACAACCATTTAAGCGTCGATACAATCAAAATATCTCGCAAATCGCAAAGATAACATTTATTTTGAAGAAAAATAGCCATCATTTCCTTCCCGTTGCAGATATTTCGACGTTTAAGCACTCGTTGAACTCCATTTCACAGTGCTAATGCAATGCACTACTATTTAAGCGTCGAAACAAGCAAAATATCTCGCAAATCGCGAAGGTTTCGTTTATTTTGATGAGAAATAGCCGTCATTTCCTTCCTGTTGGAGATATTTCGACGTGTAAGCGCTCGATGAACTCCATTTCACAGTGCTAATGCAATGCACAACCATTTAAGAGTCGAAACAAGCAAAATATCTCGCAAATCGCGAAGATTTCGTTTATTTTGACGAAAAATAGCCGTCATTTCCTTCCCGTTGGAGATATTTCGACGTTTAAGCACTCGTTGAACTCCATTTCACAGTGCTAATGCAATGCACAACCATTTAAGAGTCGAAACCAGCAAAATATCTCGCAAATCGCGAATATTTCGTTTATTTTGACGAAAAATAGCCGTCATTTCCTTCCCGTTGGAGATATTTCGACGTTTAAGCGCACGTTGAACTCCATTTCACAGTGCTAATGCAGTGCACAACCATTTATGCGTCGAAACGAGCAAAATATCTCGCAAATCGCGAAGATTTCTTTTCTTTTGACGAAAAATAGCCGTCATTTCCTTCCTGTTGGAGATATTTCGACGTGTAAGCGCTCGATGAACTCCATTTCACAGTGCTAATGCAATGCACAACCATTTAAGAGTCGAAAGAAGCAAAATATCTCGCAAATCGCGAAGATTTCGTTTATTTTGACGAAAAATAGCCGTCATTTCCTTCCTGTTGGAGATATTTCGACGTTTAGGCGCTCCTTGAACTCCATTTCACAGTGCTAATGCAATGCACCACCACTTAAGCTATGAAAGAAGCAAAATATCTCGCAAATCGCGAATATTTCGTTTATTTTGACGAAAAATAGCCGTCATTTCCTTCCCGTTGGAGATATTTCGACGTTTAAGCACTCGTTGAACTCCATTTCACAGTGCTAATGCAATGCACAACCATTTAAGAGTCGAAACCAGCAAAATATCTCGCAAATCGCGAATATTTCGTTTATTTTGACGAAAAATAGACGTCATTTCCTTCCCGTTGGAGATATTTCGACGTTTAAGCGCACGTTGAACTCCATTTCACAGTGCTAATGCAGTGCACAACCATTTATGCGTCGAAACGAGCAAAATATCTCGCAAATCGCGAAGATTTCTTTTCTTTTGACGAAAAATAGCCGTCATTTCCTTCCTGTTGGAGATATTTCGACGTGTAAGCGCTCGATGAACTCCATTTCACAGTGCTAATGCAATGCACAACCATTTAAGAGTCGAAAGAAGCAAAATATCTCGCAAATCGCGAAGATTTCGTTTATTTTGACGAAAAATAGCCGTCATTTCCTTCCCGTTGGAGATATTTCGACGTTTAAGCGCTCCTTGAATTCCATTTCACAGTGCTAATGCAATGCACAACCATTTAAGCGTTGAAACAAGCAAAATATCTCGCAAATCGCGAATATTTCGTTTATTTTGACGAAAAATAGCCGTCATTTCCTTCCCGTTGGAGATATTTCGACGTTTAAGCACTTGTTGAACTCCATTTCACAGTGCTAATGCAATGCACAACTATTTAAGCGTCGCAACCAGCAAAATATCTCGCAAATCGCGAAGATTTCGTTTATTTTGACGAAAAATAGCCGTCATTTCCTTCCTGTTGGAGATATTTCGACGTTTAAGCGCTCTATGAACTCCATTTCACAGTGCTAATGCAATGCACCACCACTTAAGCTATGAAAGAAGCAAAATATCTCGCAAATCGCGAATATTTCGTTTATTTTGACGAAAAATGGCCGTCGTTTCCTTCCCGTTGGAGATATTTCGACGTTTAAGCACTCGTCGAACTCCATTTCACAGTGCTACTGCAATGCACTACTATTTAAGCGTCGAAACAAGCAAAATATCTCGCAAATCGCGAAGATTTCGTCGATTTTGACGAAAAATAGCCGTCATTTCCTTCCCGTTGGAGATATTTCGACGTTTAAGCAATCGTTGAACTCCACTTCACAGTGCTAATGCAGTGCACAACCATTTAAGCGTCGAAACAATCAAAATATCTCGCAAATCGCAAAGATAACATTTATTTTGACGAAAAATAGCCGTCATTTCCTTCCCGTTGCAGATATTTCGACGTTTAAGCACTCGTTGAACTCCATTTCACAGTGCTAATGCAATGCACAACCATTAAACCGTCGAAACAATCAAAATATCTCGCAAATCGCGAAGATTTCGTCGATTTTGACGAAAAATGGCCGTCATTTCCTTCCCGTTGGTGATATTTCGACGTTTAAGCGCTCGTTGAACTCCATTTCACAGTGCTAATGCAATGCACAACCATTTAAGCGTCGAAACAATCAAAATATCTCGCAAATCGCGAAGATTTCGTCGATTTTGACGAAAAATAGCCGTCATTTCCTTCCCGTTGGAGATATTTCGACGTTTAAGCAATCGTTGAACTCCACTTCACAGTGCTAATGCAATGCACAACCATTTAAGCGTCGAAACAATCAAAATATCTCGCAAATCGCGAAGATTTCATTTATTTTGACGAAAAATATCCGTCATTTCCTTCCCGCTGGAGATATTTCGACGGTTAATCAATCGTTGAACTCCATTTCACAGTGCTAATGCAATGCACAAACAGTTAAACGTCGAAACAATCAAAATATCTCGCAAATCGCGAAGATTTCGTCGATTTGGACGAAAAATAGCCGTCATTTCCTTCCCGTTGGAGATATTTCGACGTTTAAGCACTCGTTGAACTCCATTTCACAGTGCTAATGCAGTGCACAAACATTTAAGCGTCGAAACAAGCAAAATATCTCGCAAATCGCGAAGATTTCGTTTATTTTGACGAAAAATAGCCGTCATTACCTTCCCGTTGGAGATATTTCGACGTTTAAGCGGTCGTTGAACTCCATTTCACAGTGCTAATGCAATGCACAACCATTTAAGCGTCGAAACAATCAAAATATCTCGCAAATCGCAAAGATAACATTTATTTTGACGAAAAATAGCCGTCATTTCCTTCCCGTTGCAGATATTTCGACGTTTAAGCACTCGTTGAACTCCATTTCACAGTGCTAATGCAATGCACAACCATTAAACCGTCGAAACAATCAAAATATCTCGCAAATCGCGAAGATTTCGTCGATTTTGACGAAAAATGGCCGTCATTTCCTTCCCGTTGTTGATATTTCGACGTTTAGGCGCTCGTTGAACTCCATTTCACAGTGCTAATGCAGTGCACAACCATTTAAGCGTCGAAACAAGCAAAATATCTCGCAAATCGCGAAGATTTCGTCGATTTTGACAAAAAATAGCCGTCATTTCCTTCCCGTTGGAGATATTTCGACGTTTAAGCAATCGTTGAACTCCATTTCACAGTGCTAATGCAATGCACAACCATTTAAGCGTCGAAACAATCAAAATATCTCGCAAATCGCGAAGATTTCGTCGATTTTGACGAAAAATAGCCGTCATTTCCTTCCCGTTGGAGATATTTCGACGTTTAAGCACTCGTTGAACTCCATTTCACAGTGCTAATGCAATGCACAAACAGTTAAACGTCGAAACAATCAAAATATCTCGCAAATCGCGAAGATTTCGTCGATTTGGACGAAAAATAGCCGTCATTTCCTCCCGTTGGAGATATTTCGACGTTTAAGCACTCGTTGAACTCCATTTCACAGTGCTAATGCAATGCACAACCATTAAACCGACGAAACAATCAAAATATCTCGCAAATCGCGAAGAATTCGTCGATTTTGACGAAAAATAGCCGTCATTTCCTTCCCGTTGGAGATATTTCGACGTTTAAGCACTCGTTGAACTCCATTTCACAGTGCTAATGCAGTGCACAAACATTTAAGCGTCGAAACAAGCAAAATATCACGCAAATCGCGAAGATTTCGTTTATTTTGACGAAAAATAGCCGTCATTACCTTCCCGTTGGAGATATTTCGACGTTTAAGCGCTCGTTGAACTCCATTTCACAGTGCTAATGCAATGCACAACCATTTAAGCGTCGAAACAATCAAAATATCTCGCAAATCGCGAAGATAACATTTATATTGACGAAAAATAGCCGTCATTTCCTTCCCGTTGGAGATATTTCGACGTTTAAGCACTCGTTGAACTCCATTTCACAGTGCTAATGCAGTGCACAAACATTTAAGCGTCGAAACAAGCAAAATATCACGCAAATCGCGAAGATTTCGTTTATTTTGACGAAAAATAGCCGTCATTACCTTCCCGTTGGAGATATTTCGACGTTTAAGCGCTCGTTGAACTCCATTTCACAGTGCTAATGCAATGCACAAACAGTTAAACGTCGAAACAATCAAAATATCTCGCAAATCGCGAAGAATTCGTCGATTTTGACGAAAAATAGCCGTCATTTCCTTCCCGTTGGAGATATTTCGACGTTTAAGCACTCGTTGAACTCCATTTCACAGTGCTAATGCAGTGCACAAACATTTAAGCGTCGAAACAAGCAAAATATCACGCAAATCGCGAAGATTTCGTTTATTTTGACGAAAAATAGCCGTCATTACCTTCCCGTTGGAGATATTTCGACGTTTAAGCGCTCGTTGAACTCCATTTCACAGTGCTAATGCAATGCACAAACAGTTAAACGTCGAAACAATCAAAATATCTCGCAAATCGCGAAGATTTCGTCGATTTTGACGAAAAATAGCCGTCATTTCCTTCCCTTTGGAGATATTTCGACGTTTAAGCACTCGTTGAACTCCATTTCACAGTGCTAATGCAGTGCACAACCATTTAAGCGTCGAAACAAGCAAAATATCTCGCAAATCGCGAAGATTTCGTTTATTTTGACGAAAAATAGCCGTCATTTCCTTCCCGTTGGAGATATTTCGACGGTTAATCAATCGTTGAACTCCATTTCACAGTGCTAATGCAATGCACAAACAGTTAAACGTCGAAACAATCAAAATATCTCGCAAATCGCGAAGATTTCGTCGATTTTGACGAAAAATAGCCGTCATTTCCTTCCCGTTGGAGATATTTCGACGTTTAAGCGCTCGTTGAACTCCATTTCACAGTGGTAATGCAGTGCACAACCATTAAACCGTCGAAACAATCAAAATATCTCGCAAATCGCGAAGAATTCGTCGATTTTGACGAAAAATAGCCGTCATTTCCTTCCCGTTGGAGATATTTCGACGTTTAAGCACTCGTTGAACTCCATTTCACAGTGCTAATGCAGTGCACAAACATTTAAGCGTCGAAACAAGCAAAATATCACGCAAATCGCGAAGATTTCGTTTATTTTGACGAAAAATAGCCGTCATTACCTTCCCGTTGGAGATATTTCGACGTTTAAGCGCTCGTTGAACTCCATTTCACAGTGCTAATGCAATGCACAACCATTTAAGCGTCGAAACAATCAAAATATCTCGCAAATCGCGAAGATAACATTTATATTGACGAAAAATAGCCGTCATTTCCTTCCCGTTGGAGATATTTCGACGGTTAATCAATCGTTGAACTCCATTTCACAGTGGTAATGCAGTGCACAACCATTAAACCGTCGAAACAATCAAAATATCTCGCAAATCGCGAAGAATTCGTCGATTTTGACGAAAAATAGCCGTCATTTCCTTCCCGTTGGAGATATCTCGACGTTTAGGCACTCGTTGAACTCCATTTCACAGTGCTAATGCAGTGCACAACCATTTAAGCGTCGAAACAATCAAAATATCTCGCAAATCGCGAAGATTTCGTCGATTTTGACGAAAAATAGCCGTCATTTCCTTCCCGTTGGAGATATTTCGACGTTTAAGCGCTCGTTGAACTCCATTTCACAGTGGTAATGCAGTGCACAACCATTAAACCGTCGAAACAATCAAAATATCTCGCAAATCGCGAAGAATTCGTCGATTTTGACGAAAAATAGCCGTCATTTCCTTCCGTTGGAGATATTTCGACGTTTAAGCACTCGTTGAACTCCATTTCACAGTGCTAATGCAGTGCACAAACATTTAAGCGTCGAAACAAGCAAAATATCACGCAAATCGCGAAGATTTCGTTTATTTTGACGAAAAATAGCCGTCATTACCTTCCCGTTGGAGATATTTCGACGTTTAAGCGCTCGTTGAACTCCATTTCACAGTGCTAATGCAATGCACAACCATTTAAGCGTCGAAACAATCAAATATCTCGCAAATCTCGAAGATAACATTTATATTGACGAAAAATAGCCGTCATTTCCTTCCCGTTGGAGATATTTCGACGGTTAATCAATCGTTGAACTCCATTTCACAGTGGTAATGCAGTGCACAACCATTAAACCGTCGAAACAATCAAAATATCTCGCAAATCGCGAAGAATTCGTCGATTTTGACGAAAAATAGCCGTCATTTCCTTCCCGTTGGAGATATCTCGACGTTTAGGCACTCGTTGAACTCCATTTCACAGTGCTAATGCAATGCACAAACAGTTAAACGTCGAAACAATCAAAATATCTCGCTAATCGCGAAGATTTCGTCGATTTTGACGAAAATAGCCGTCATTTCCTTCCCGTTGGAGATATTTCGAAGTTTAAGCAATCGTTGAACTCCACATCACTGTGCTAATGCAATGCACAACCATTTAAGCGTCGAAACAATCAAAATATCTCGCAAATCGCGAAGATTTCATTTATTTTGACGAAAAATAGCCGTCATTTCCTTCCCGCTAGAGATATTTCGACGGTTAATCAATCGTTGAACTTCATTTCACAGTGCTAATGCAATGCACAAACAGTTAAACGTCGAAACAATCAAAATATCTCGCAAATCGCGAAGATTTCGTCGATTTGGACGAAAAATAGCCGTCATTTCCTTCCCGTTGGAGATATTTCGACGTTTAAGCACTCGTTGAACTCCATTTCACAGTGCTAATGCAATGCACAACCATTAAACCGTCGAAACAATCAAAATATCTCGCAAATCGCGAAGATTTCGTCGATTTTGGCGAAAAATGGCTGTCATTTCCTTCCCGTTGGAGATATTTCGACGTTAAGCACTCGTTGAACTCCATTTCACAGTGCTAATGCTATGCACAACCATTAAACCGTCGAAACAATCAAAATATCTCGCAAATCGCGAAGATTTCGTCGATTTTGACGAAAAATAGCCGTCATTTCCTTCCCGTTGGAGATATTTCGACGTTTAAGCACTCGTTGAACTCCATTTCACAGTGCTAAAGCAATGCACAAACAGTTAAACGTCGAAACAATCAAAATATCTCGCAAATCGCGAAGATTTCGTCGATTTGGACGAAAAATAGCCGTCATTTCCTCCCGTTGGAGATATTTCGACGTTTAAGCACTCGTTGAACTCCATTTCACAGTGCTAATGCAATGCATAACCATTAAACCGTCGAAACAAGCAAAATATCTCGCAAATCGCGAAGATTTCGTTTATTTTGACGAAAATAGCCGTCATTTCCTCCCGTTGGAGATATTTCGACGTTTAAGCACTCGTTGAACTCCATTTCACAGTGCTAATGCAGTGCACAACCATTTAAGCGTCGAAACAAGCAAAATATCTCGCAAATCGCGAAGATTTCGTTTATTTTGACGAAAAATAGCCGTCATTTCCTTCCCGTTGGAGATATTTCGACGGTTAATCAATCGTTGAACTCCATTTCACAGTGCTAATGCAATGCACAAACAGTTAAACGTCGAAACAATCAAAATATCTCGCAAATCGCGAAGATTTCGTCGATTTTGGCGAAAAATGGCCGTCATTTCCTTCCCGTTGGAGATATTTCGACGTTTAAGCACTCGTTGAACTCCATTTCACAGTGCTAATGCTATGCACAACCATTAAACCGTCGAAACAATCAAAATATCGCGCAAATCGCGAAGATTTCGTCGATTTTGACGAAAAATAACCGTCATTTCCTTCCCGTTGGAGATATTTCGACGGTTAATCAATCGTTGAACTCCATTTCACAGTGCTAATGCAATGCACAAACAGTTAAACGTCGAAACAATCAAGATATCTCGCAAATCGCGAAGATTTCGTCGATTTTGACGAAAAATGGCCGTCATTTCCTTCCCGTTGGAGATATTTCGACGTTTAAGCACTCGTTGAACTCCATTTCACAGTGCTAATGGAATGCACAACCATTTAAGCGTCGAAACAATCAAAATATCTCGCAAATCGCGAAGATTTCGTCGATTTTGTCGAAAAATGGCCGTCATTTCCTTCCCGTTGGTGATATTTCGACGTTTAGGCGCTCGTTGAACTCCATTTCACAGTGCTAATGCAGTGCACAACCATTTAAGCGTCGAAACAAGCAAAATATCTCGCAAATCGCGAAGATTTCGTTTATTTTGACGAAAAATAGCCGTCATTACCTTCCCGTTGGAGATATTTCGACGTTTAAGCGCTCGTTGAACTCCATTTCACAGTGCTAATGCAATGCACAAACAGTTAAACGTCGAAACAATCAAAATATCTCGCAAATCGCGAAGATTTCGTCGATTTTGACGAAAAATAGCCGTCATTTCCTTCCCTTTGGAGATATTTCGACGTTTAAGCACTCGTTGAACTCCATTTCACAGTGCTAATGCAGTGCACAACCATTTAAGCGTCGAAACAAGCAAAATATCTCGCAAATCGCGAAGATTTCGTTTATTTTGACGAAAAATAGCCGTCATTTCCTTCCCGTTGGAGATATTTCGACGGTTAATCAATCGTTGAACTCCATTTCACAGTGCTAATGCAATGCACAAACAGTTAAACGTCGAAACAATCAAAATATCTCGCAAATCGCGAAGATTTCGTCGATTTTGACGAAAAATAGCCGTCATTTCCTTCCCGTTGGAGATATTTCGACGTTTAAGCGCTCGTTGAACTCCATTTCACAGTGGTAATGCAGTGCACAACCATTAAACCGTCGAAACAATCAAAATATCTCGCAAATCGCGAAGAATTCGTCGATTTTGACGAAAAATAGCCGTCATTTCCTTCCCGTTGGAGATATTTCGACGTTTAAGCACTCGTTGAACTCCATTTCACAGTGCTAATGCAGTGCACAAACATTTAAGCGTCGAAACAAGCAAAATATCACGCAAATCGCGAAGATTTCGTTTATTTTGACGAAAAATAGCCGTCATTACCTTCCCGTTGGAGATATTTCGACGTTTAAGCGCTCGTTGAACTCCATTTCACAGTGCTAATGCAATGCACAACCATTTAAGCGTCGAAACAATCAAAATATCTCGCAAATCGCGAAGATAACATTTATATTGACGAAAAATAGCCGTCATTTCCTTCCCGTTGGAGATATTTCGACGGTTAATCAATCGTTGAACTCCATTTCACAGTGGTAATGCAGTGCACAACCATTAAACCGTCGAAACAATCAAAATATCTCGCAAATCGCGAAGAATTCGTCGATTTTGACGAAAAATAGCCGTCATTTCCTTCCCGTTGGAGATATCTCGACGTTTAGGCACTCGTTGAACTCCATTTCACAGTGCTAATGCAGTGCACAACCATTTAAGCGTCGAAACAATCAAAATATCTCGCAAATCGCGAAGATTTCGTCGATTTTGACGAAAAATAGCCGTCATTTCCTTCCCGTTGGAGATATTTCGACGTTTAAGCGCTCGTTGAACTCCATTTCACAGTGGTAATGCAGTGCACAACCATTAAACCGTCGAAACAATCAAAATATCTCGCAAATCGCGAAGAATTCGTCGATTTTGACGAAAAATAGCCGTCATTTCCTTCCCGTTGGAGATATTTCGACGTTTAAGCACTCGTTGAACTCCATTTCACAGTGCTAATGCAGTGCACAAACATTTAAGCGTCGAAACAAGCAAAATATCACGCAAATCGCGAAGATTTCGTTTATTTTGACGAAAAATAGCCGTCATTACCTTCCCGTTGGAGATATTTCGACGTTTAAGCGCTCGTTGAACTCCATTTCACAGTGCTAATGCAATGCACAACCATTTAAGCGTCGAAACAATCAAAATATCTCGCAAATCTCGAAGATAACATTTATATTGACGAAAAATAGCCGTCATTTCCTTCCCGTTGGAGATATTTCGACGGTTAATCAATCGTTGAACTCCATTTCACAGTGGTAATGCAGTGCACAACCATTAAACCGTCGAAACAATCAAAATATCTCGCAAATCGCGAAGAATTCGTCGATTTTGACGAAAAATAGCCGTCATTTCCTTCCCGTTGGAGATATCTCGACGTTTAGGCACTCGTTGAACTCCATTTCACAGTGCTAATGCAATGCACAAACAGTTAAACGTCGAAACAATCAAAATATCTCGCTAATCGCGAAGATTTCGTCGATTTTGACGAAAAATAGCCGTCATTTCCTTCCCGTTGGAGATATTTCGAAGTTTAAGCAATCGTTGAACTCCACATCACTGTGCTAATGCAATGCACAACCATTTAAGCGTCGAAACAATCAAAATATCTCGCAAATCGCGAAGATTTCATTTATTTTGACGAAAAATAGCCGTCATTTCCTTCCCGCTAGAGATATTTCGACGGTTAATCAATCGTTGAACTTCATTTCACAGTGCTAATGCAATGCACAAACAGTTAAACGTCGAAACAATCAAAATATCTCGCAAATCGCGAAGATTTCGTCGATTTGGACGAAAAATAGCCGTCATTTCCTTCCCGTTGGAGATATTTCGACGTTTAAGCACTCGTTGAACTCCATTTCACAGTGCTAATGCAATGCACAACCATTAAACCGTCGAAACAATCAAAATATCTCGCAAATCGCGAAGATTTCGTCGATTTTGGCGAAAAATGGCTGTCATTTCCTTCCCGTTGGAGATATTTCGACGTTTAAGCACTCGTTGAACTCCATTTCACAGTGCTAATGCTATGCACAACCATTAAACCGTCGAAACAATCAAAATATCTCGCAAATCGCGAAGATTTCGTCGATTTTGACGAAAAATAGCCGTCATTTCCTTCCCGTTGGAGATATTTCGACGTTTAAGCACTCGTTGAACTCCATTTCACAGTGCTAAAGCAATGCACAAACAGTTAAACGTCGAAACAATCAAAATATCTCGCAAATCGCGAAGATTTCGTCGATTTGGACGAAAAATAGCCGTCATTTCCTCCCGTTGGAGATATTTCGACGTTTAAGCACTCGTTGAACTCCATTTCACAGTGCTAATGCAATGCATAACCATTAAACCGTCGAAACAAGCAAAATATCTCGCAAATCGCGAAGATTTCGTTTATTTTGACGAAAAATAGCCGTCATTTCCTCCCGTTGGAGATATTTCGACGTTTAAGCACTCGTTGAACTCCATTTCACAGTGCTAATGCAGTGCACAACCATTTAAGCGTCGAAACAAGCAAAATATCTCGCAAATCGCGAAGATTTCGTTTATTTTGACGAAAAATAGCCGTCATTTCCTTCCCGTTGGAGATATTTCGACGGTTAATCAATCGTTGAACTCCATTTCACAGTGCTAATGCAATGCACAAACAGTTAAACGTCGAAACAATCAAAATATCTCGCAAATCGCGAAGATTTCGTCGATTTTGGCGAAAAATGGCCGTCATTTCCTTCCCGTTGGAGATATTTCGACGTTTAAGCACTCGTTGAACTCCATTTCACAGTGCTAATGCTATGCACAACCATTAAACCGTCGAAACAATCAAAATATCGCGCAAATCGCGAAGATTTCGTCGATTTTGACGAAAAATAACCGTCATTTCCTTCCCGTTGGAGATATTTCGACGGTTAATCAATCGTTGAACTCCATTTCACAGTGCTAATGCAATGCACAAACAGTTAAACGTCGAAACAATCAAGATATCTCGCAAATCGCGAAGATTTCGTCGATTTTGACGAAAAATGGCCGTCATTTCCTTCCCGTTGGAGATATTTCGACGTTTAAGCACTCGTTGAACTCCATTTCACAGTGCTAATGGAATGCACAACCATTTAAGCGTCGAAACAATCAAAATATCTCGCAAATCGCGAAGATTTCGTCGATTTTGTCGAAAAATGGCCGTCATTTCCTTCCCGTTGGTGATATTTCGACGTTTAGGCGCTCGTTGAACTCCATTTCACAGTGCTAATGCAGTGCACAACCATTTAAGCGTCGAAACAAGCAAAATATCTCGCAAATCGCGAAGATTTCGTCGATTTTGACGAAAAATAGCCGTCATTTCCTTCCCGTTGGAGATATTTCGACGTTTAAGCACTCGTTGAACTCCATTTCACAGTGCTAATGCAATGCACAACCATTTAAGCGTCGAAACAATCAAAATATCTCGCAAATCGCGAAGATTTCGTCGATTTTGACGAAAAATAGCCGTCATTTCCTTCCCGTTGGAGACATTTCGAAGTTTAAGCAATCGTTGAACTCCACATCACAGTGCTAATGCAATGCACAACCATTTAAGCGTCGAAACAATCAAAATATCTCGCAAATCGCGAAGATTTCATTTATTTTGACGAAAAATAGCCGTCATTTCCTTCCCGCTGGAGATATTTCGACGGTTAATCAATCGTTGAACTCCATTTCACAGTGCTAATGCAATACACAAACAGTTAAACGTCGAAACAATCAAAATATCTCGCAAATCGCGAAGATTTCGTCAATTTGTACGAAAAATAGCCGTCATTTCCTTCCCGTTGGAGATATTTCGACGTTTAAGCACTCGTTGAACTCCATTTCACAGTGCTAATGCAATGCACAACCATTAAACCGTCGAAACAATCAAAATATCTCGCAAATCGCGAAGATTTTGTCGATTTTGACGAAAAATAGCCGTCATTTCCTTCCCGTTGGAGATATTTCGACGGTTAATCAATCGCTGAACTCCATTTCACAGTGCTAATGCAATGCACAAACAGTTAAACGTCGAAACATTCAAAATATCTCGCAAATCGCGAAGATTTCGTCGATTTTGACGAAAAATAGCCGTCATTTCCTTCCCGTTGGAGATATTTCGACGTTTAAGCGCTCGTTGAACTCCATTTCACAGTGGTAATGCAGTGCACAACCATTAAACCGTCGAAACAATCAAAATATCTCGCAAATCGCGAAGAATTCGTCGATTTTGACGAAAAATAGCCGTCATTTCCTTCCCGTTGGAGATATTTCGACGTTTAAGCAATCGTTGAACTCCACTTCACAGTGCTAATGCAATGCACAACCATTTAAGCGTCGAAACAATCAAAATATCTCGCAAATCGCGAAGATTTAATTTATTTTGACGAAAAATAGCCGTCATTTCCTTCCCGTTGGAGATATTTCGACGTTTAAGCACTTGTTGAACTCCATTTCACAGTGCTAATGCAATGCACAACCATTAAACCGTCGAAACAATCAAAATATCTCGCAAATCGCGAAGATTTCGTCGATTTTGACGAAAAATAGCCGTCATTTCCTTCCCGTTGGAGATATTTCGACGGTTAATCAATCGCTGAACTCCATTTCACAGTGCTAATGCAATGCACAAACAGTTAAACGTCGAAACATTCAAAATATCTCGCAAATCGCGAAGATTTCGTCGATTTTGACGAAAAATAGCCGTCATTTCCTTCCCGTTGGAGATATTTCGACGTTTAAGCGCTCGTTGAACTCCATTTCACAGTGGTAATGCAGTGCACAACCATTAAACCGTCGAAACAATCAAAATATCTCGCAAATCGCGAAGAATTCGTCGATTTTGACGAAAAATAGCCGTCATTTCCTTCCCGTTGGAGATATTTCGACGTTTAAGCAATCGTTGAACTCCACTTCACAGTGCTAATGCAATGCACAACCATTTAAGCGTTGAAACAATCAAAATATCTCGCAAATCGCGAAGATTTAATTTATTTTGACGAAAAATAGCCGTCATTTCCTTCCCGCTGGAGATATTTCGACGGTTAATCAATCGTTGAACTCCATTTCACAGTGCTAATGCAATGCACAAACAGTTAAACGTCGAAACAATCAAAATATCTCGCAAATCGCGAAGATTTCGTTTATTTTGACGAAAAATAGCCGTCATTACCTTCCCGTTGGAGATATTTCGACGTTTAAGCGGTCGTTGAACTCCATTTCACAGTGCTAATGCAATGCACAACCACTTAAGCGTCGAAACAATCAAAATATCTCGCAAATCGCAAAGATAACATTTATTTTGACGAAAAATAGCCGTCATTTCCTTCCCGTTGGAGATATTTCGACGTTTAAGCACTCGTTGAACTCCATTTCACAGTGCTAATGCAGTGCACAACCATTTAAGCGTCGAAACAAGCAAAATATCTCGCAAATCGCGAAGATTTCGTTTATTTTGACGAAAAATAGCCGTCATTACCTTCCCGTTGGAGATATTTCGACGTTTAAGCGGTCGTTGAACTCCATTTCACAGTGCTAATGCAATGCACAACCATTTAAGCGTCGAAACAATCAAAATATCTCGCAAATCGCAAAGATAACATTTATTTTGACGAAAAATAGCCGTCATTTCCTTCCCGTTGCAGATATTTCGACGTTTAAGCACTCGTTGAACTCCATTTCACAGTGCTAATGCAATGCACAACCATTAAACCGTCGAAACAAGCAAAATATCTCGCAAATCGCGAAGATTTCGTTTATTTTGACGAAAAATAGCCGTCATTACCTTCCCGTTGGAGATATTTCGACGTTTAAGCGCTCGATGAACTCCATTTCACAGTGCTAATGCAATGCACAACCATTTAAGAGTCGAAAGAAGCAAAATATCTCGCAAATCGCGAAGATTTCGTCGATTTTGACAAAAAATAGCCGTCATTTCCTTCCTGTTGGAGATATTTCGACGTTTAAGCAATCGTTGAACTCCATTTCACAGTGCTAATGCAATGCACAACCATTTAAGCGTTGAAACAAGCAAAATATCTCGCAAATCGCGAATATTTCGTTTATTTTGACGAAAAATAGCCGTCATTTCCTTCCCGTTGGAGATATTTCGACGTTTAAGCACTTGTTGAACTCCATTTCACAGTGCTAATGCAATGCACAACTATTTAAGCGTCGCAACCAGCAAAATATCTCGCAAATCGCGAAGATTTCGTTTATTTTGACGAAAAATAGCCGTCATTTCCTTCCTGTTGGAGATATTTCGACGTTTAAGCGCTCTATGAACTCCATTTCACAGTGCTAATGCAATGCACCACCACTTAAGCTATGAAAGAAGCAAAATATCTCGCAAATCGCGAATATTTCGTTTATTTTGACGAAAAATAGCCGTCGTTTCCTTCCCGTTGGAGATATTTCGACGTTTAAGCACTCGTTGAACTCCATTTCACAGTGCTACTGCAATGCACTACTATTTAAGCGTCGAAACAAGCAAAATATCTCGCAAATCGCGAAGATTTCGTCGATTTGGACGAAAAATAGCCGTCATTTCCTTCCCGTTGGAGATATTTCGACGTTTAAGCAATCGTTGAACTCCACTTCACAGTGGTAATGCAGTGCACAACCATTTAAGCGTCGAAACAATCAAAATATCTCGCAAATCGCAAAGATAACATTTATTTTGACGAAAAGTAGCCGTCATTTCCTTCCCGTTGCAGATATTTCGACGTTTAAGCACTCGTTGAACTCCATTTCACAGTGCTAATGCAATGCACAACCATTAAACCGTCGAAACAATCAAAATATCTCGCAAATCGCGAAGATTTCGTCGATTTTGACGAAAAATGGCCGTCATTTCCTTCCCGTTGGTGATATTTCGACGTTTAGGCGCTCGTTGAACTCCATTTCACAGTGCTAATGCAATGCACAACCATTTAAGCGTCGAAACAATCAAAATATCTCGCAAATCGCGAAGATTTCGTCGATTTTGACGAAAAATAGCCGTCATTTCCTTCCCGTTGGAGATATTTCGACGTTTAAGCAATCGTTGAACTCCACTTCACAGTGCTAATGCAATGCACAACCATTTAAGCGTCGAAACAATCAAAATATCTCGCAAATCGCGAAGATTTCATTTATTTTGACGAAAAATAGCCGTCATTTCCTTCCCGCTGGAGATATTTCGACGGTTAATCAATCGTTGAACTCCATTTCACAGTGCTAATGCAATGCACAAACAGTTAAACGTCGAAACAATCAAAATATCTCGCAAATCGCGAAGACTTCGTCGATTTGGACGAAAAATAGCCGTCATTTCCTTCCCGTTGGAGATATTTCGACGTTTAAGCACTCGTTGAACTCCATTTCACAGTGCTAATGCAGTGCACAACCATTTAAGCGTCGAAACAAGCAAAATATCTCGCAAATCGCGAAGATTTCGTTTATTTTGACGAAAAATAGCCGTCATTACCTTCCCGTTGGAGATATTTCGACGTTTAAGCGGTCGTTGAACTCCATTTCACAGTGCTAATGCAATGCACAACCATTTAAGCGTCGAAACAATCAAAATATCTCGCAAATCGCAAAGATAACATTTATTTTGACGAAAAATAGCCGTCATTTCCTTCCCGTTGCAGATATTTCGACGTTTAAGCACTCGTTGAACTCCATTTCACAGTGCTAATGCAATGCACAACCATTAAACCGTCGAAACAATCAAAATATCTCGCAAATCGCGAAGATTTCGTCGATTTTGACGAAAAATGGCCGTCATTTCCTTCCCGTTGGTGATATTTCGACGTTTAGGCGCTCGTTGAACTCCATTTCACAGTGCTAATGCAGTGCACAACCATTTAAGCGTCGAAACAAGCAAAATATCTCGCAAATCGCGAAGATTTCGTCGATTTTGACAAAAAATAGCCGTCATTTCCTTCCCGTTGGAGATATTTCGACGTTTAAGCAATCGTTGAACTCCATTTCACAGTGCTAATGCAATGCACAACCATTTAAGCGTCGAAACAATCAAAATATCTCGCAAATCGCGAAGATTTCGTTTATTTTGACGAAAAATAGCCGTCATTTCCTTCCCGTTGGAGATATTTCGACGGTTAATCAATCGTTGAACTCCATTTCACAGTGCTAATGCAATGCACAAACAGTTAAACGTCGAAACAATCAAAATATCTCGCAAATCGCGAAGATTTCGTCGATTTTGACGAAAAATAGCCGTCATTTCCTTCCCGTTGGAGATATTTCGACGTTTAAGCGCTCGTTGAACTCCATTTCACAGTGGTAATGCAGCGCACAACCATTAAACCGTCGAAACAATCAAAATATCTCGCAAATCGCGAAGAATTCGTCGATTTTGACGAAAAATAGCCGTCATTTCCTTCCCGTTGGAGATATTTCGACGTTTAAGCACTCGTTGAACTCCATTTCACAGTGCTAATGCAGTGCACAAACATTTAAGCGTCGAAACAAGCAAAATATCTCGCAAATCGCGAAGATTTCGTTTATTTTGACGAAAAATAGCCGTCATTACCTTCCCGTTGGAGATATTTCGACGTTTAAGCGCTCGTTGAACTCCATTTCACAGTGCTAATGCAATGCACAACCATTTAAGCGTCGAAACAATCAAAATATCTCGCAAATCGCGAAGATAACATTTATATTGACGAAAAATAGCCGTCATTTCCTTCCCGTTGGAGATATTTCGACGGTTAATCAATCGTTGAACTCCATTTCACAGTGGTAATGCAGTGCACAACCATTAAACCGTCGAAACAATCAAAATATCTCGCAAATCGCGAAGAATTCGTCGATTTTGACGAAAAATAGCCGTCATTTCCTTCCCGTTGGAGATATTTCGACGTTTAGGCACTCGTTGAACTCCATTTCACAGTGCTAATGCAGTGCACAACCATTTAAGCGTCGAAACAAGCAAAATATCTCGCAAATCGCGAAGATTTCGTTTATTTTGACGAAAAATAGCCGTCATTACCTTCCCGTTGGAGATATTTCGACGTTTAAGCGCTCGTTGAACTCCATTTCACAGTGCTAATGCAATGCACAACCATTTAAGCGTCGAAACAATCAAAATATCTCGCAAATCGCGAAGATAACATTTATATTGACGAAAAATAGCCGTCATTTCCTTCCCGTTGCAGATATTTCGACGTTTAAGCACTCGTTGAACTCCATTTCACAGTGCTAATGGAATGCACAACCATTAAACCGTCGAAACAATCAAAATATCTCGCAAATCGCGAAGATTTCGTCGATTTTGGCGAAAAATGCCCGTCATTTCCTTCCCGTTGGAGATATTTCGACGTTTAAGCACTCGTTGAACTCCATTTCACAGTGCTAATGGAATGCACAACCATTTAAGCGTCGAAACAATCAAAATATCTCGCAAATCGCGAAGATTTCGTCGATTTTGTCGAAAAATGGCCGTCATTTTCTTCCCGTTGGTGATATTTCGACGTTTAGGCGCTCGTTGAACTCCATTTCACAGTGCTAATGCAGTGCACAACAATTTAAGCGTCGAAACAAGCAAAATATCTCGCAAATCGCGAAGATTTCGTCGATTTTGACGAAAAATAGCCGTCATTTCCTTCCCGTTGGAGATATTTCGACGTTTAAGCACTCGTTGAACTCCATTTCACAGTGCTAATGCAATGCACAACCATTTAAGCGTCGAAACAATCAAAATATCTCGCAAATCGCGAAGATTTCGTCGATTTTGACGAAAAATAGCCGTCATTTCCTTCCCGTTGGAGATATTTCGAAGTTTAAGCAATCGTTGAACTCCATTTCACAGTGCTAATGCAATGCACAAACAGTTAAACGTCGAAACAATCAAAATATCTCGCTAATCGCGAAGATTTCGTCGATTTTGACGAAAAATAGCCGTCATTTCCTTCCCGTTGGAGATATTTCGAAGTTTAAGCAATCGTTGAACTCCACATCACAGTGCTAATGCAATGCACAACCATTTAAGCGTCGAAACAATCAAAATATCTCGCAAATCGCGAAGATTTCATTTATTTTGACGAAAAATAGCCGTCATTTCCTTCCCGCTAGAGATATTTCGACGGTTAATCAATCGTTGAACTTCATTTCACAGTGCTAATGCAATGCACAAACAGTTAAACGTCGAAACAATCAAAATATCTCGCAAATCGCGAAGATTTCGTCGATTTGGACGAAAAATAGCCGTCATTTCCTTCCCGTTGGAGATATTTCGACGTTTAAGCACTCGTTGAACTCCATTTCACAGTGCTAATGCAATGCACAACCACTAAACCGTCGAAACAATCAAAATATCTCGCAAATCGCGAAGATTTCGTCGATGTTGGCGAAAAATGGCTGTCATTTCCTTCCCGTTGGAGATATTTCGACGTTTAAGCACTCGTTGAACTCCATTTCACAGTGCTAATGCTATGCACAACCATTAAACCGTCGAAACAATCAAAATATCTCGCAAATCGCGAAGATTTCGTCGATTTTGACGAAAAATAGCCGTCATTTCCTTCCCGTTGGAGATATTTCGAAGTTTAAGCAATCGTTGAACTCCATTTCACAGTGCTAATGCAATGCACAACCATTTAAGCGTCGAAACAATCAAAATATCTCGCAAATCGCGAAGATTTCGTCGATTTTGACGAAAAATAGCCGTCATTTCCTTCCCGTTGGAGATATTTCGAAGTTTAAGCAATCGTTGAACTCCATTTCACAGTGCTAATGCAATGCACAAACAGTTAAACGTCGAAACAATCAAAATATCTCGCTAATCGCGAAGATTTCGTCGATTTTGACGAAAAATAGCCGTCATTTCCTTCCCGTTGGAGATATTTCGAAGTTTAAGCAATCGTTGAACTCCACATCACAGTGCTAATGCTATGCACAAACATTTAAGCGTCGAAACAAGCAAAATATCTCGCAAATCGCGAAGATTTCGTTTATTTTGACGAAAAATAGCCGTCATTACCTTCCCGTTGGAGATATTTCGACGTTTAAGCGCTCGTTGAACTCCATTTCACAGTGCTAATGCAATGCACAACCATTTAAGCGTCGAAACAATCAAAATATCTCGCAAATCGCGAAGATAACATTTATATTGACGAAAAATAGCCGTCATTTCCTTCCCGTTGGAGATATTTCGACGGTTAATCAATCGTTGAACTCCATTTCACAGTGGTAATGCAGTGCACAACCATTAAACCGTCGAAACAATCAAAATATCTCGCAAATCGCGAAGAATTCGTCGATTTTGACGAAAAATAGCCGTCATTTCCTTCCCGTTGGAGATATTTCGACGTTTAGGCACTCGTTGAACTCCATTTCACAGTGCTAATGCAGTGCACAACCATTTAAGCGTCGAAACAAGCAAAATATCTCGCAAATCGCGAAGATTTCGTTTATTTTGACGAAAAATAGCCGTCATTACCTTCCCGTTGGAGATATTTCGACGTTTAAGCGCTCGTTGAACTCCATTTCACAGTGCTAATGCAATGCACAACCATTTAAGCGTCGAAACAATCAAAATATCTCGCAAATCGCGAAGATAACATTTATATTGACGAAAAATAGCCGTCATTTCCTTCCCGTTGCAGATATTTCGACGTTTAAGCACTCGTTGAACTCCATTTCACAGTGCTAATGGAATGCACAACCATTAAACCGTCGAAACAATCAAAATATCTCGCAAATCGCGAAGATTTCGTCGATTTTGGCGAAAAATGCCCGTCATTTCCTTCCCGTTGGAGATATTTCGACGTTTAAGCACTCGTTGAACTCCATTTCACAGTGCTAATGGAATGCACAACCATTTAAGCGTCGAAACAATCAAAATATCTCGCAAATCGCGAAGATTTCGTCGATTTTGTCGAAAAATGGCCGTCATTTTCTTCCCGTTGGTGATATTTCGACGTTTAGGCGCTCGTTGAACTCCATTTCACAGTGCTAATGCAGTGCACAACCATTTAAGCGTCGAAACAAGCAAAATATCTCGCAAATCGCGAAGATTTCGTCGATGTTGACGAAAAATAGCCGTCATTTCCTTCCCGTTGGAGATATTTCGACGTTTAAGCACTCGTTGAACTCCATTTCACAGTGCTAATGCAATGCACAACCATTTAAGCGTCGAAACAATCAAAATATCTCGCAAATCGCGAAGATTTCGTCGATTTTGACGAAAAATAGCCGTCATTTCCTTCCCGTTGGAGATATTTCGAAGTTTAAGCAATCGTTGAACTCCATTTCACAGTGCTAATGCAATGCACAAACAGTTAAACGTCGAAACAATCAAAATATCTCGCTAATCGCGAAGATTTCGTCGATTTTGACGAAAAATAGCCGTCATTTCCTTCCCGTTGGAGATATTTCGAAGTTTAAGCAATCGTTGAACTCCACATCACAGTGCTAATGCAATGCACAACCATTTAAGCGTCGAAACAATCAAAATATCTCGCAAATCGCGAAGATTTCATTTATTTTGACGAAAAATAGCCGTCATTTCCTTCCCGCTAGAGATATTTCGACGGTTAATCAATCGTTGAACTTCATTTCACAGTGCTAATGCAATGCACAAACAGTTAAACGTCGAAACAATCAAAATATCTCGCAAATCGCGAAGATTTCGTCGATTTGGACGAAAAATAGCCGTCATTTCCTTCCCGTTGGAGATATTTCGACGTTTAAGCACTCGTTGAACTCCATTTCACAGTGCTAATGCAATGCACAACCACTAAACCGTCGAAACAATCAAAATATCTCGCAAATCGCGAAGATTTCGTCGATTTTGGCGAAAAATGGCTGTCATTTCCTTCCCGTTGGAGATATTTCGACGTTTAAGCACTCGTTGAACTCCATTTCACAGTGCTAATGCTATGCACAACCATTAAACCGTCGAAACAATCAAAATATCTCGCAAATCGCGAAGATTTCGTCGATTTTGACGAAAAATAGCCGTCATTTCCTTCCCGTTGGAGATATTTCGACGTTTAAGCACTCGTTGAACTCCATTTCACAGTGCTAAAGCAATGCACAAACAGTTAAACGTCGAAACAATCAAAATATCTCGCAAATCGCGAAGATTTCGTCGATTTGGACGAAAAATAGCCGTCATTTCCTCCCGTTGGAGATATTTCGACGTTTAAGCACTCGTTGAACTCCATTTCACAGTGCTAATGCAATGCATAACCATTAAACCGTCGAAACAATCAAAATATCTCGCAAATCGCGAAGATTTCGTCGATTTTGACGAAAAATAGCCGTCATTTCCTTCCCGTTGGAGATATTTCGACGTTTAAGCACTCGTTGAACTCCATTTCACAGTGCTAATGCAGTGCACAACCATTTAAGCGTCGAAACAAGCAAAATATCTCGCAAATCGCGAAGATTTCGTTTATTTTGACGAAAAATAGCCGTCATTTCCTTCCCGTTGGAGATATTTCGACGGTTAATCAATCGTTGAACTCCATTTCACAGTGCTAATGCAATGCACAAACAGTTAAACGTCGAAACAATCAAAATATCTCGCAAATCGCGAAGATTTCGTCGATTTTGGCGAAAAATGGCCGTCATTTCCTTCCCGTTGGAGATATTTCGAAGTTTAAGCACTCGTTGAACTCCATTTCACAGTGCTAATGCTATGCACAACCATTAAACCGTCGAAACAATCAAAATATCGCGCAAATCGCGAAGATTTCGTCGATTTTGACGAAAAATAACCGTCATTTCCTTCCCGTTGGAGATATTTCGACGGTTAATCAATCGTTGAACTCCATTTCACAGTGCTAATGCAATGCACAAACAGTTAAACGTCGAAACAATCAAGATATCTCGCAAATCGCGAAGATTTCGTCGATTTTGACGAAAAATGGCCGTCATTTCCTTCCCGTTGGAGATATTTCGACGTTTAGGCGCTCGTTGAACTCCATTTCACAGTGCTAATGCAGTGCACAACCATTTAAGCGTCGAAACAAGCAAAATATCTCGCAAATCGCGAAGATTTCGTCGATTTTGACGAAAAATAGCCGTCATTTCCTTCCCGTTGGAGATATTTCGACGTTTAAGCACTCGTTGAACTCCATTTCACAGTGCTAATGCAATGCACAACCATTTAAGCGTCGAAACAATCAAAATATCTCGCAAATCGCGAAGATTTCGTCGATTTTGGCGAAAAATGCCCGTCATTTCCTTCCCGTTGGAGATATTTCGACGTTTAAGCACTCGTTGAACTCCATTTCACAGTGCTAATGGAATGCACAACCATTTAAGCGTCGAAACAATCAAAATATCTCGCAAATCGCGAAGATTTCGTCGATTTTGTCGAAAAATGGCCGTCATTTTCTTCCCGTTGGTGATATTTCGACGTTTAGGCGCTCGTTGAACTCCATTTCACAGTGCTAATGCAGTGCACAACCATTTAAGCGTCGAAACAAGCAAAATATCTCGCAAATCGCGAAGATTTCGTCGATTTTGACGATAAATAGCCGTCATTTCCTTCCCGTTGGAGATATTTCGACGTTTAAGCACTCGTTGAACTCCATTTCACAGTGCTAATGCAATGCACAACCATTTAAGCGTCGAAACAATCAAAATATCTCGCAAATCGCGAAGATTTCGTCGATTTTGACGAAAAATAGCCGTCATTTCCTTCCCGTTGGAGATGTTTCGAAGTTTAAGCAATCGTTGAACTCCATTTCACAGTGCTAATGCAATGCACAAACAGTTAAACGTCGAAACAATCAAAATATCTCGCTAATCGCGAAGATTTCGTCGATTTTGACGAAAAATAGCCGTCATTTCCTTCCCGTTGGAGATATTTCGAAGTTTAAGCAATCGTTGAACTCCACATCACAGTGCTAATGCAATGCACAACCATTTAAGCGTCGAAACAATCAAAATATCTCGCAAATCGCGAAGATTTCATTTATTTTGACGAAAAATAGCCGTCATTTCCTTCCCGCTAGAGATATTTCGACGGTTAATCAATCGTTGAACTTCATTTCACAGTGCTAATGCAATGCACAAACAGTTAAACGTCGAAACAATCAAAATATCTCGCAAATCGCGAAGATTTCGTCGATTTGGACGAAAAATAGCCGTCATTTCCTTCCCGTTGGAGATATTTCGACGTTTAAGCACTCGTTGAACTCCATTTCACAGTGCTAATGCAATGCACAACCACTAAACCGTCGAAACAATCAAAATATCTCGCAAATCGCGAAGATTTCGTCGATTTTGGCGAAAAATGGCTGTCATTTCCTTCCCGTTGGAGATATTTCGACGTTTAAGCACTCGTTGAACTCCATTTCACAGTGCTAATGCTATGCACAACCATTAAACCGTCGAAACAATCAAAATATCTCGCAAATCGCGAAGATTTCGTCGATTTTGACGAAAAATAGCCGTCATTTCCTTCCCGTTGGAGATATTTCGACGTTTAAGCACTCGTTGAACTCCATTTCACAGTGCTAAAGCAATGCACAAACAGTTAAACGTCGAAACAATCAAAATATCTCGCAAATCGCGAAGATTTCGTCGATTTGGACGAAAAATAGCCGTCATTTCCTCCCGTTGGAGATATTTCGACGTTTAAGCACTCGTTGAACTCCATTTCACAGTGCTAATGCAATGCATAACCATTAAACCGTCGAAACAATCAAAATATCTCGCAAATCGCGAAGATTTCGTCGATTTTGACGAAAAATAGCCGTCATTTCCTTCCCGTTGGAGATATTTCGACGTTTAAGCACTCGTTGAACTCCATTTCACAGTGCTAATGCAGTGCACAACCATTTAAGCGTCGAAACAAGCAAAATATCTCGCAAATCGCGAAGATTTCGTTTATTTTGACGAAAAATAGCAGTCATTTCCTTCCCGTTGGAGATATTTCGACGGTTAATCAATCGTTGAACTCCATTTCACAGTGCTAATGCAATGCACAAACAGTTAAACGTCGAAACAATCAAAATATCTCGCAAATCGCGAAGATTTCGTCGATTTTGGCGAAAAATGGCCGTCATTTCCTTCCCGTTGGAGATATTTCGAAGTTTAAGCACTCGTTGAACTCCATTTCACAGTGCTAATGCTATGCACAACCATTAAACCGTCGAAACAATCAAAATATCGCGCAAATCGCGAAGATTTCGTCGATTTTGACGAAAAATAACCGTCATTTCCTTCCCGTTGGAGATATTTCGACGGTTAATCAATCGTTGAACTCCATTTCACAGTGCTAATGCAATGCACAAACAGTTAAACGTCGAAACAATCAAGATATCTCGCAAATCGCGAAGATTTCGTCGATTTTGACGAAAAATGGCCGTCATTTCCTTCCCGTTGGAGATATTTCGACGTTTAGGCGCTCGTTGAACTCCATTTCACAGTGCTAATGCAGTGCACAACCATTTAAGCGTCGAAACAAGCAAAATATCTCGCAAATCGCGAAGATTTCGTCGATTTTGACGAAAAATAGCCGTCATTTCCTTCCCGTTGGAGATATTTCGACGTTTAAGCACTCGTTGAACTCCATTTCACAGTGCTAATGCAATGCACAACCATTTAAGCGTCGAAACAATCAAAATATCTCGCAAATCGCGAAGATTTCGTCGATTTTGACGAAAAATAGCCGTCATTTCCTTCCCGTTGGAGATATTTCGAAGTTTAAGCAATCGTTGAACTCCACATCACAGTGCTAATGCAATGCACAACCATTTAAGCGTCGAAACAATCAAAATATCTCGCAAATCGCGAAGATTTCATTTATTTTGACGAAAAATAGCCGTCATTTCCTTCCCGCTGGAGATATTTCGACGGTTAATCAATCGTTGAACTCCATTTCACAGTGCTAATGCAATACACAAACAGTTAAACGTCGAAACAATCAAAATATCTCGCAAATCGCGAAGATTTCGTCGATTTGGACGAAAAATAGCCGTCATTTCCTTCCCGTTGGAGATATTTCGACGTTTAAACACTCGTTGAACTCCATTTCACAGTGCTAATGCAATCCACAACCATTAAACCGTCGAAACAATCAAAATATCTCGCAAATCGCGAAGATTTCGTCGATTTTGACGAAAAATAGCCGTCATTTCCTTCCCGTTGGAGATATTTCGACGGTTAATCAATCGCTGAACTCCATTTCACAGTGCTAATGCAATGCACAAACAGTTAAACGTCGAAACATTCAAAATATCTCGCAAATCGCGAAGATTTCGTCGATTTTGACGAAAAATAGCCGTCATTTCCTTCCCGTTGGAGATATTTCGACGTTTAAGCGCTCGTTGAACTCCATTTCACAGTGGTAATGCAGTGCACAACCATTAAACCGTCGAAACAATCAAAATATCTCGCAAATCGCGAAGAATTCGTCGATTTTGACGAAAAATAGCCGTCATTTCCTTCCCGTTGGAGATATTTCGACGTTTAAGCACTCGTTGAACTCCATTTCACAGTGCTAATGCAGTGCACAACCATTTAAGCGTCGAAACAAGCAAAATATCTCGCAAATCGCGAAGATTTCGTTTATTTTGACGAAAAATAGCCGTCATTTCCTTCCCGTTGGAGATATTTCGACGGTTAATCAATCGTTGAACTCCATTTCACAGTGCTAATGCAATGCACAAACAGTTAAACGTCGAAACAATCAAAATATCTCGCAAATCGCGAAGATTTCGTCGATTTTGACGAAAAATAGCCGTCATTTCCTTCCGGTTGGAGATATTTCGACGTTTAAGCGCTCGTTGAACTCCATTTCACAGTGCTAATGCAATGCACAACCATTAAACCGTCGAAACAATCAAAATATCTCGCAAATCGCGAAGATTTCGTCGATTTTGACGAAAAATGGCCGTCATTTCCTTCCCGTTGGAGATATTTCGACGTTTAAGCACTCGTTGAACTCCATTTCACAGTGCTAATGGAATGCACAACCATTTAAGCGTCGGAACAATCAAAATATCTCGCAAATCGCGAAGATTTCGTCGATTTTGACAAAAAATAGCCGTCATTTCCTTCCCGTTGGAGATATTTCGACGTTTAAGCACTCGTTGAAGTCCATTTCACAGTGCTAATGCAATGCACAGCCATTTAACCGTCGAAACAATCAAAATATCTCGCAAATCGCGAAGATTTCGTCGATTTTGACGAAAAATAGCCGTCATTTCCTTTCCGTTGGAGATATTTCGATGTTTAAGCACTCGTTGAACTCCATTTCACAGTGCTAATGCAATGCACAACCATTTAAGCGTCGAAACAATCAAAATATCTCGGAAATCGCGAAGATTTCGTCGATTTTGACGAAAAATAGCCGTCATTTCCTTCCCGTTGGAGATATTTCGACGTTTAAGCACTCGTTGAACTCCATTTCACAGTGCTAATGCAGTGCACAACCATTTAAGCGTCGAAACAAGCAAAATATCTCGCAAATCGCGAAGATTTCGTCGATTTGGACGAAAAATAGCAGTCATTTCCTTCCCGTTGGAGATATTTCGACGTTTAAGCACTCGTTGAACTCCATTTCACAGTGCTCATGCAATGCACAACCATTAAACCGTCGAAACAATCAAAATATCTCGCAAATCGCGAAGATTTCGTCGATTTTGACGAAAAATAGCCGTCATTTCCTTCCCGTTGGAGATATTTCGACGGTTAATCAATCGTTGAACCCCATTTCACAGTGCTAATGCAATGCACAAACAGTTAAACGTCGAAACAATCAAAATATCTCGCAAATCGCGAAGATTTCGTCGATTTTGACGAAAAATAGCCGTCATTTCCTTCCCGTTGGAGATATTTCGACGTTTAAGCGCTCGTTGAACTCCATTTCACAGTGGTAATGCAGTGTACAACCATTAAACCGTCGAAACAATCAAAATATCTCGCAAATCGCGAAGAATTCGTCGATTTTGACGAAAAATAGCCGTCATTTCCTTCCCGTTGGAGATATTTCGACGTTTAAGCACTCGTTGAACTCCATTTCACAGTGCTAATGCAGTGCACAACCATTTAAGCGTCGAAACAAGCAAAATATCTCGCAAATCGCGAAGATTTCGTTTATTTTGACGAAAAATAGCCGTCATTTCCTTCCCGTTGGAGATATTTCGACGGTTAATCAATCGTTGAACTCCATTTCACAGTGCTAATGCAATGCACAAACAGTTAAACGTCGAAACAATCAAAATATCTCGCAAATCGCGAAGATTTCGTCGATTTTGACGAAAAATAGCCGTCATTTCCTTCCCGTTGGAGATATTTCGACGTTTAAGCGCTCGTTGAACTCCATTTCACAGTGGTAATGCAGTGCACAACCATTAAACCGTCGAAACAATCAAAATATCTCGCAAATCGCGAAGAATTCGTCGATTTTGACGAAAAATAGCCGTCGTTTCCTTCCCGTTGGAGATATTTCGACGTTTAAGCACTCGTTGAACTCCATTTCACAGTGCTACTGCAATGCACTACTATTTAAGTGTCGAAACAAGCAAAATATCTCGCAAATCGCGAAGATTTCGTCGATTATGACGAAAAATAACCGTCATTTCCTTCCCGTTGGAGATATTTCGACGTTTAAGCACTCGTTGAACTCCATTTCACAGTGCTAATGCAATGCACAAACAGTTAAACGTCGAAACAATCAAAATATCTCGCAAATCGCGAAGATTTCGTCGATTTTGACGAAAAATAACCGTCATTTCCTTCCCGTTGGAGATATTTCGACGTTTAAGCACACGTTGAACTCCATCTCACAGTGCTAATGGAATGCACAACCATTTAAGCGTCGAAACAATCAAAATATCTCGCAAATCGCGAAGATTTCGTCGATTTTGACGAAAAATAGCCGTCATTTCCTTCCCGTTGGAGATATTTCGACGTTTAAGCACTCGTTGAACTCCATTTCACAGTGCTAATGCAATGCACAACCATTTAACCGTCGAAACAATCAAAATATCTCGCAAATCGCGAAGATTTCGTCGATTTTGACGAAAAATAGCCGTCATTTCCTTTCCGTTGGAGATATTTCGATGTTTAAGCACTCGTTGAACTCCATTTCACAGTGCTAATGCAATGCACAACCATTTAAGCGTCGAAACAATCAAAATATCTCGGAAATCGCGAAGATTTCGTCGATTTTGACGAAAAATAGCCGTCATTTCCTTCCCGTTGGAGATATTTCGACGTTTAAGCACTCGTTGAACTCCATTTCACAGTGCTAATGCAGTGCACAACCATTTAAGCGTCGAAACAAGCAAAATATCTCGCAAATCGCGAAGATTTCGTCGATTTGGACGAAAAATAGCAGTCATTTCCTTCCCGTTGGAGATATTTCGACGTTTAAGCACTCGTTGAACTCCATTTCACAGTGCTCATGCAATGCACAACTATTAAACCGTCGAAACAATCAAAATATCTCGCAAATCGCGAAGATTTCGTCGATTTTGACGAAAAATAGCCGTCATTTCCTTCCCGTTGGAGATATTTCGACGGTTAATCAATCGTTGAACCCCATTTCACAGTGCTAATGCAATGCACAAACAGTTAAACGTCGAAACAATCAAAATATCTCGCAAATCGCGAAGATTTCGTCGATTTTGACGAAAAATAGCCGTCATTTCCTTCCCGTTGGAGATATTTCGACGTTTAAGCACTCGTTGAACTCCATTTCACAGTGCTAATGCAGTGCACAACCATTTAAGCGTCGAAACAAGCAAAATATCTCGCAAATCGCGAAGATTTCGTTTATTTTGACGAAAAATAGCCGTCATTTCCTTCCCGTTGGAGATATTTCGACGGTTAATCAATCGTTGAACTCCATTTCACAGTGCTAATGCAATGCACAAACAGTTAAACGTCGAAACAATCAAAATATCTCGCAAATCGCGAAGATTTCGTCGATTTTGACGAAAAATAGCCGTCATTTCCTTCCCGTTGGAGATATTTCGACGTTTAAGCGCTCGTTGAACTCCATTTCACAGTGGTAATGCAGTGCACAACCATTAAACCGTCGAAACAATCAAAATATCTCGCAAATCGCGAAGAATTCGTCGATTTTGACGAAAAATAGCCGTCCTTTCCTTCCCGTTGGAGATATTTCGACGTTTAAGCACTCGTTGAACTCCATTTCACAGTGCTACTGCAATGCACTACTATTTAAGCGTCGAAACAAGCAAAATATCTCGCAAATCGCGAAGATTTCGTCGATTATGACGAAAAATAACCGTCATTTCCTTCCCGTTGGAGATATTTCGACGTTTAAGCACTCGTTGAACTCCATTTCACAGTGCTAATGCAATGCACAAACAGTTAAACGTCGAAACAATCAAAATATCTCGCAAATCGCGAAGATTTCGTCGATTTTGACGAAAAATAACCGTCATTTCCTTCCCGTTGGAGATATTTCGACGTTTAAGCACACGTTGAACTCCATCTCACAGTGCTAATGGAATGCACAACCATTTAAGCGTCGAAACAATCAAAATATCTCGCAAATCGCGAAGATTTCGTCGATTTTGACGAAAAATAGCCGTCATTTCCTTCCCGTTGGAGATATTTCGACGTTTAAGCACTCGTTGAACTCCATTTCACAGTGCTAATGGTATGCACAACCATTAAACCGTCGAAACAATCAAAATATCTCGCAAATCGCGAAGAATTCGTCCATTTTGACGAAAAATAACCGTCATTTCCTTCCCGTTGGAGATATTTCGACGGTTAATCAATCGTTGAACTCCATTTCACAGTGCTAATGCAATGCACAAACAGTTAAACGTCGAAACAATCAAAATATCTCGCAAATCGCGAAGATTTCGTTTATTTTGACGAAAAATAGCCGTCATTACCTTCCCGTTGGAGATATTTCGACGTTTAAGCGCTCGTTGAACTCCATTTCACAGTGCTAATGCAATGCACAACCATTTAAGCGTCGAAACATTCAAAATATCTCGCAAATCGCGAAGATAACATTTATATTGACGAAAAATAGCCGTCATTTCCTTCCCGTTGCAGATATTTCGACGTTTAAGCACTCGTTGAACTCCATTTCACAGTGCTAATGCAGTGCACAACCATTTAAGCGTCGAAACAAGCAAAATATCTCGCAAATCGCGAAGATTTCGTTTATTTTGACGAAAAATAGCCGTCATTTCCATCCCGTTGGAGATATTTCGACGGTTAATCAATCGTTGAACTCCATTTCACAGTGCTAATGCAATGCTCAACCATTTAAGCGTCGAAACAAGCAAAATATCTCGCAAATCGCGAATATTTCGTTTATTTTGACGAAAAATAGCCGTCATTTCCTTCCCGTTGGAGATATTTTGACGTATAAGCGCTCGTTGAACTCCATTTCACAGTGCTAATGCAATGCTCAACCATTTAAGCGTCGAAACAAGCAAAATATCTCGCAAATCGCGAATATTTCGTTTATCTTGACGAAAAATAGCCGTCGTTTCCTTCCCGTTGGAGATATTTCGACGTTTAAGCACTCGTTGAACTCCATTTCACAGTGCTAATGCAATGCACTACTATTTAAGCGTCGAAACAAGCAAAATATCTCGCAAATCGCGAAGGTTTCGTTTATTTTGATGAGAAATAGCCGTCATTTCCTTCCCGTTGGAGATATTTCGACGTATAAGCGCTCGTTGAACTCCATTTCACAGTGCTAATGCAATGCACAACCATTTAAGCGACGAAACAAGCAAAATATCTCGCAAATCGCGAAGATTTCGTTTATTTTGAAGAAAAATAGCCGTCATTTCCTTCCCGTTGGAGATATTTCGACGCTTAAGCGCCCGATGAACTCCATTTCACAGTGCTAATGCAATGCACAACCATTTAAGCGTCGAAACAAGCAAAATATCTCGCAAATCCCGAATATTTCGTTTATTTTGACGAAAAATAGCCGTCATTTCCTTCCCGTTGGAGATATTTCGACGTTTAAGCGCTCGTTGAACTCCATTTCACAGTGCTAATGCAATGCACAACCATTTAAGCGTCGAAACACGCAAAATATCTGGCACATCGCGAAGATTTCGTTTATTTTGACGAAAAATAGCCGTCATTTCCTTCCCGCTGGAGATATTTCGACGTTTAAGCGCTCGATGAACTCCATTTCACAGTGCTAATGCAATGCACAACCATTTAAGAGTCGAAACCAGCAAAATATCTCGCAAATCGCGAAGATTTCGTTTATTTTGACGAAAAATAGCCGTCATTTCCTTCCCGTTGGAGATATTTCGACGTTTAAGCGCTCGTTGAACTTCATTTCACAGTGCTAATGCAATGCACAACCATTTAAGCGTCGAAACACGCAAAATATCTCGCAAATCGCGAAGATTTCGTTTATTTTGACGAAAAATAGCCGTCCTTACCTTCCCCTTGGAGATATTTCGACGTTTAAGCGCTCGTTGAACTCCATTTCACAGTGCTAATGCAATGCACAACCATTTAAGCGTCGAAACAATCAAAATATCTCGCAAATCGCGAAGATTTCGTTTATTTTGACGAAAAATAGCCTTCATTTCCTTCCCGTTGGAGATATTTCGACGTTTAAGCGCTCGATGAACTCCATTTCACAGTGCTAATGCAATGCACAACCATTTAAGAGTCGAAACAAGCAAAATATCTCGGAAATCGCGAAGATTTCGTTTATTTTGACGAAAAATAGCCGTCATTTCCTTCCCGTTGGAGATATTTCGACGTTTAAGCGCTCGTTGAACTCCATTTCACATGGCTAATGCAATGCACAACCATTTAAGCGTCGAGACAAGCAAAATATCTCGCAAATCGCGAAGATTTCCTTTATTTTGACGAAAATAGCCGTCATTTCCTTCCCGTTGGAGATATTTCGACGTTTAAGCGCTCGTTGAACTCCATTTCACAGTGCTAATGCAATGCACAGCCATTTAAGTGTCGAAACAAGCAAAATATCTCGGAAATCGCGAAGATTTCGTTTATTTTGACGAAAAATAGCCGTCATTTCCTTCCCGTTGGAGATATTTCGACGTTTAAGCGCTCGTTGAACTCCATTTCACATGGCTAATGCAATGCACAAACATTTAAGCGTCGAGACAAGCAAAATATCTCGCAAATCGCGAAGATTTCGTTTATCTTGACGAAAAATAGCCGTCATTTCCTTCCCGTTGGAGATATTTCGACGTTTAAGCACACGATGAACTCCATTTCACAGTGATAATGCAATTCACAACCATTTAAGCGTCGAAGCAAGCAAAATATCTCGCAAATCGCGAAGATTTCGTCGATTTTGACGAAAAATAGCCGTCATTTCCTTCCCGTTGGAGATATTTCGACGTTTAAGCGCTCGTTGAACTCCATTTCACAGTGCTAATGCAATGCACAGCCATTTAAGTGTCGAAACAAGCAAAATATCTCGGAAATCGCGAAGATTTCGTTTATTTTGACGAAAAATAGCCGTCATTTCCTTCCCGTTGGAGATATTTCGACGTTTAAGCGCTCGATGAACTCCATTTCACAGTGCTAATGCAATGCACAACCATTTAAGAGTCGAAACAAGCAAAATATCTCGCAAATCGCGAAGATTTCATTTATTTTGACGAAAATAGCCGTCATTTCCTTCCCGTTGGAGATATTTCGACGTTTAAGCGCTCGTTGAACTCCATCTCACAGTGCTAATGCAATGCACAGCCATTTAAGTGTCGAAACAAGCAAAATATCTCGGAAATCGCGAAGATTTCGTTTATTTTGACGAAAAATAGCCGTCATTTCCTTCCCGTTGGAGATATTTCGACGTTTAAGCGCTCGTTGAACTCCATTTCACATGGCTAATGCAATGCACAACCATTTAAGCGTCGAGACAAGCAAAATATCTCGCAAATCGCGAAGATTTCGTTTATTTTGACGAAAAATAGCCGTCATTTCCTTCCCGTTGGAGATATTTCGACGTTTAAGCACTCGATGAACTCCATTTCACAGTGATAATGCAATTCACAACCATTTAAGCGTCGAAACAAGCAAAATATCTCGCAAATCGCGAAGATTTCGTCGATTTTGACGAAAAATAGCCGTCATTTCCTTCCCGTTGGAGATATTTTGACGTATAAGCGCTCGTTGAACTCCATTTCACAGTGCTAATGCAATGCTCAACCATTTAAGCGTCGAAACAAGCAAAATATCTCGCAAATCGCGAATATTTCGTTTATTTTGACGAAAAATAGCCGTCATTTCCTTCCCGTTGGAGATATTTTGACGTATAAGCGCTCGTTGAACTCCATTTCACAGTGCTAATGCAATGCTCAACCATTTAAGCGTCGAAACAAGCAAAATATCTCGCAAATCGCGAATATTTCGTTTATCTTGACGAAAAATAGCCGTCGTTTCCTTCCCGTTGGAGATATTTCGACGTTTAAGCACTCGTTGAACTCCATTTCACAGTGCTAATGCAATGCACTACTATTTAAGCGTCGAAACAAGCAAAATATCTCGCAAATCGCGAAGGTTTCGTTTATTTTGATGAGAAATAGCCGTCATTTCCTTCCCGTTGGAGATATTTCGACGTATAAGCGCTCGTTGAACTCCATTTCACAGTGCTAATGCAATGCACAACCATTTAAGCGACGAAACAAGCAAAATATCTCGCAAATCGCGAAGATTTCGTTTATTTTGAAGAAAAATAGCCGTCATTTCCTTCCCGTTGGAGATATTTCGACGCTTAAGCGCCCGATGAACTCCATTTCACAGTGCTAATGCAATGCACAACCATTTAAGCGTCGAAACAAGCAAAATATCTCGCAAATCGCGAATATTTCGTTTATTTTGACGAAAAATAGCCGTCATTTCCTTCCCGTTGGAGATATTTCGACGTTTAAGCGCTCGTTGAACTCCATTTCACAGTGCTAATGCAATGCACAACCATTTAAGCGTCGAAACACGCAAAATATCTGGCACATCGCGAAGATTTCGTTTATTTTGACGAAAAATAGCCGTCGTTTCCTTCCCGTTGGAGATATTTCGACATTTAAGCGCTCGTTGAAATTCATTTCACAGTGCTAATGCAATGCACAACCATTTAAGCGTCGAAACACGCAAAATATCTCGCAAATCGCGAAGATTTCGTTTATTTTGACGAAAAATAGCCGTCGTTTCCTTCCCGTTGGGAGATATTTCGACATTTAAGCGCTCGTTGAAATTCATTTCACAGTGCTAATGCAATGCACAACCATTTAAGCGTCGAAACACGCAAAATATCTCGCAAATCGCGAAGATTTCGTTTATTTTGACGAAAAATAGCCGTCCTTACCTTCCCCTTGGAGATATTTCGACGTTTAAGCGCTCGTTGAACTCCATGTCACAGTGCTAATGCAATGCACAACCATTTAGGCGTCGAAACAATCAAAATATCTCGCAAATCGCGAAGATTTCGTTTATTTTGACGAAAAATAGCCTTCATTTCCTTCCCGTTGGAGATATTTCGACGTTTAAGCGCTCGATGAACTCCATTTCACAGTGCTAATGCAATGCACAACCATTTAAGAGTCGAAACAAGCAAAATATCTCGGAAATCGCGAAGATTTCGTTTATTTTGACGAAAAATAGCCGTCATTTCCTTCCCGTTGGAGATATTTCGACGTTTAAGCGCTTGTTGAACTCCATTTCACATGGCTAATGCAATGCACAAACATTTAAGCGTCGAGACAAGCAAAATATCTCGCAAATCGCGAAGGTTTCGTTTATTTTGACGAAAAATAGCCGTCATTTCCTTCCCGTTGGAGATATTTCGACGTTTAAGCACTCGATGAACTCCATTTCACAGTGATAATGCAATTCACAACCATTTAAGAGTCGAAACAAGCAAAATATCTCGCAAATCGCGAAGATTTCGTTTATTTTGAAGAAAAATAGCCGTCATTTCCTTCCCGTTGGAGATATTTCGACGCTTAAGTGCCCGATGAACTCCATTTCACAGTGCTAATGCAATGCACAACCATTTAAGCGTCGAAACAAGCAAAATATCTCGCAAATCGCGAATATTTCGTTTATTTTGACGAAAAATAGCCGTCATTTCCTTCCCGTTGGAGATATTTCGACGTTTAAGCGCTCGTTGAACTCCATTTCACAGTGCTAATGCAATGCACAACCATTTAAGCGTCGAAACACGCAAAATATCTGGCACATCGCGAAGATTTCGTTTATTTTGACGAAAAATAGCCGTCGTTTCCTTCCCGTTGGAGATATTTCGACATTTAAGCGCTCGTTGAAATTCATTTCACAGTGCTAATGCAATGCACAACCATTTAAGCGTCGAAACACGCAAAATATCTCGCAAATCGCGAAGATTTCGTTTATTTTGACGAAAAATAGCCGTCCTTACCTTCCCCTTGGAGATATTTCGACGTTTAAGCGCCCGATGAACTCCATTTCACAGTGCTAATGCAATGCACAACCATTTAAGAGTCGAAACAAGCAAAATATCTCGCAAATCGCGAATATTTCGTTTATTTTGACGAAAAATAGCCGTCATTTCCTTCCCGTTGGAGATATTTCGACGTTTAAGCGCTCGTTGAACTCCATTTCACAGTGCTAATGCAATGCACAACCATTTGAGCGTCGAAACACGCAAAATATCTGGCACATCGCGAAGATTTCGTTTATTTTGACGAAAAATAGCCGTCGTTTCCTTCCCGTTGGAGATATTTCGACGTTTAAGCGCTCGTTGAACTTCATTTCACAGTGCTAATGCAATGCACAACCATTTAAGCGTCGAAACACGCAAAATATCTCGCAAATCGCGAAGATTTCGTTTATTTTGACGAAAAACAGCCGTCATTTCCTTCCCGCTCGAAATATTTCGACGTTTAAGCGCTCGATGAACACCATTTCACAGTGCTAATGCAATGCACAACCATTTAAGAGTCGAAACCAGCAAAATATCTCGCAAATCGCGAAGATTTCGTTTATTTTGACGAAAAATAGCCGTCATTTCCTTCCCGTTGGAGATATTTCGACGTTTAAGCGCTCGTTGAACTCCATTTCACAGTGCTAATGCAATGCACAGCCATTTAAGTGTCGAAACAGGCAAAATAACTCGGAAATCGCGAAGATTTCGTTTATTTTGACGAAAAATAGCCGTCATTTCCTTCCCGTTGGAGATATTTCGACGTTTAAGCGCTCGATGAACACCATTTCACAGTGCTAATGCAATGCACAACCATTTAAGAGTCGAAACCAGCAAAATATCTCGCAAATCGCGAAGATTTCGTTTATTTTTACGAAAAATAGCCGTCATTTCCTTCCCGTTGGAGATATTTCGACGTTTAAGCGCTCGTTGAACTCCATTTCACAGTGCTAATGCAATGCACAGCCATTTAAGTGTCGAAACAAGCAAAATATCTCGGAAATCGCGAAGATTTCGTTTATTTTGACGAAAAATAGCCGTCATTTCCTTCCCGTTGGAGATATTTCGACGTTTAAGCGCTCGATGAACTCCATTTCACAGTGCTAATGCAATGCACAACCATTTAAGAGTCGAAACAAGCAAAATATCTCGCAAATCGCGAAGATTTCATTTATTTTGACGAAAATAGCCGTCATTTCCTTCCCGTTGGAGATATTTCGACGTTTAAGCGCTCGTTGAACTCCATTTCACAGTGCTAATGCAATGCACAGCCATTTAAGTGTCGAAACAAGCAAAATATCTCGGAAATCGCGAAGATTTCGTTTATTTTGACGAAAAATAGCCGTCATTTCCTTCCCGTTGGAGATATTTCGACGTTTAAGCGCTCGTTGAACTCCATTTCACATGGCTAATGCAATGCACAACCATTTAAGCGTCGAGACAAGCAAAATATCTCGCAAATCGCGAAGATTTCGTTTATTTTGGCGAAAAATAGCCGTCATTTCCTTCCCGTTGGAGATATTTCGACGTTTAAGCACTCGATGAACTCCATTTCACAGTGATAATGCAATTCACAACCATTTAAGCGTCGAAACAAGCAAAATATCTCGCAAATCGCGAAGATTTCGTCGATTTTGACGAAAAATAGCCGTCATTTCCATCCCGTTGGAGATATTTCGACGCTTAAGTGCTCGTTTCACTCCGTTTTGCACTGCAAATGTAATGCACTACCGTTTAAGCGTCGAAACAAGCAAAATAGCTCGCAAACCGCGATGATTTCGTCGATTTTGACGAGAAATAGCCGTCATTTCCTTCCCGTTGGAGATATTTTGACGTATAAGCGCTCGTTGAACTCCATTTCACAGTGCTAATGCAATGCTCAACCATTTAAGCGTCGAAACAAGCAAAATATCTCGCAAATCGCGAATATTTCGTTTATTTTGACGAAAAATAGCCGTCATTTCCTTCCCGTTGGAGATATTTTGACGTATAAGCGCTCGTTGAACTCCATTTCACAGTGCTAATGCAATGCTCAACCATTTAAGCGTCGAAACAAGCAAAATATCTCGCAAATCGCGAATATTTCGTTTATCTTGACGAAAAATAGCCGTCGTTTCCTTCCCGTTGGAGATATTTCGACGTTTAAGCACTCGTTGAACTCCATTTCACAGTGCTAATGCAATGCACTACTATTTAAGCGTCGAAACAAGCAAAATATCTCGCAAATCGCGAAGGTTTCGTTTATTTTGATGAGAAATAGCCGTCATTTCCTTCCCGTTGGAGATATTTCGACGTATAAGCGCTCGTTGAACTCCATTTCACAGTGCTAGTGCAATGCACAACCATTTAAGCGACGAAACAAGCAAAATATCTCGCAAATCGCGAAGATTTCGTTTATTTTGAAGAAAAATAGCCGTCATTTCCTTCCCGTTGGAGATATTTCGACGCTTAAGCGCCCGATGAACTCCATTTCACAGTGATAATGCAATGCACAACCATTTAAGCGTCGAAACAAGCAAAATATCTCGCAAATCCCGAATATTTCGTTTATTTTGACGAAAAATAGCCGTCATTTCCTTCCCGTTGGAGATATTTCGACGTTTAAGCGCTCGTTGAACTCCATTTCACAGTGCTAATGCAATGCACAACCATTTAAGCGTCGAAACACGCAAAATATCTGGCACATCGCGAAGATTTCGTTTATTTTGACGAAAAATAGCCGTCATTTCCTTCCCGCTGGAGATATTTCGACGTTTAAGCGCTCGATGAACTCCATTTCACAGTGCTAATGCAATGCACAACCATTTAAGAGTCGAAACCAGCAAAATATCTCGCAAATCGCGAAGATTTCCTTTATTTTGACGAAAATAGCCGTCATTTCCTTCCCGTTGGAGATATTTCGACGTTTAAGCGCTCGTTGAACTCCATTTCACAGTGCTAATGCAATGCACAGCCATTTAAGTGTCGAAACAAGCAAAATATCTCGGAAATCGCGAAGATTTCGTTTATTTTGACGAAAAATAGCCGTCATTTCCTTCCCGTTGGAGATATTTCGACGTTTAAGCGCTCGTTGAACTCCATTTCACATGGCTAATGCAATGCACAAACATTTAAGCGTCGAGACAAGCAAAATATCTCGCAAATCGCGAAGATTTCGTTTATCTTGACGAAAAATAGCCGTCATTTCCTTCCCGTTGGAGATATTTCGACGTTTAAGCACTCGATGAACTCCATTTCACAGTGATAATGCAATTCACAACCATTTAAGCGTCGAAACAAGCAAAATATCTCGCAAATCGCGAAGATTTCGTCGATTTTGACGAAAAATAGCCGTCATTTCCTTCCCGTTGGAGATATTTCGACGTTTAAGCGCTCGTTGAACTCCATTTCACAGTGCTAATGCAATGCACAGCCATTTAAGTGTCGAAACAAGCAAAATATCTCGGAAATCGCGAAGATTTCGTTTATTTTGACGAAAAATAGCCGTCATTTCCTTCCCGTTGGAGATATTTCGACGTTTAAGCGCTCGATGAACTCCATTTCACAGTGCTAATGCAATGCACAACCATTTAAGAGTCGAAACAAGCAAAATATCTCGCAAATCGCGAAGATTTCATTTATTTTGACGAAAATAGCCGTCATTTCCTTCCCGTTGGAGATATTTCGACGTTTAAGCGCTCGTTGAACTCCATTTCACAGTGCTAATGCAATGCACAGCCATTTAAGTGTCGAAACAAGCAAAATATCTCGGAAATCGCGAAGATTTCGTTTATTTTGACGAAAAATAGCCGTCATTTCCTTCCCGTTGGAGATATTTCGACGTTTAAGCGCTCGTTGAACTCCATTTCACATGGCTAATGCAATGCACAACCATTTAAGCGTCGAGACAAGCAAAATATCTCGCAAATCGCGAAGATTTCGTTTATTTTGACGAAAAATAGCCGTCATTTCCTTCCCGTTGGAGATATTTCGACGTTTAAGCACTCGATGAACTCCATTTCACAGTGATAATGCAATTCACAACCATTTAAGCGTCGAAACAAGCAAAATATCTCGCAAATCGCGAAGATTTCGTCGATTTTGACGAAAAATAGCCGTCATTTCCTTCCCGTTGGAGATATTTCGACGCTTAAGTGCTCGTTTCACTCCGTTTTGCACTGCAAATGTAATGCACTACCGTTTAAGCGTCGAAACAAGCAAAATAGCTCGCAAACCGCGATGATTTCGTCGATTTTGACGAGAAATAGCCGTCATTTCCTTCCCGTTGGAGATATTTTGACGTATAAGCGCTCGTTGAACTCCATTTCACAGTGCTAATGCAATGCTCAACCATTTAAGCGTCGAAACAAGCAAAATATCTCGCAAATCGCGAATATTTCGTTTATTTTGACGAAAAATAGCCGTCATTTCCTTCCCGTTGGAGATATTTTGACGTATAAGCGCTCGTTGAACTCCATTTCACAGTGCTAATGCAATGCTCAACCATTTAAGCGTCGAAACAAGCAAAATATCTCGCAAATCGCGAATATTTCGTTTATCTTGACGAAAAATAGCCGTCGTTTCCTTCCCGTTGGAGATATTTCGACGTTTAAGCACTCGTTGAACTCCATTTCACAGTGCTAATGCAATGCACTACTATTTAAGCGTCGAAACAAGCAAAATATCTCGCAAATCGCGAAGGTTTCGTTTATTTTGATGAGAAATAGCCGTCATTTCCTTCCCGTTGGAGATATTTCGACGTATAAGCGCTCGTTGAACTCCATTTCACAGTGCTAATGCAATGCACAACCATTTAAGCGACGAAACAAGCAAAATATCTCGCAAATCGCGAAGATTTCGTTTATTTTGAAGAAAAATAGCCGTCATTTCCTTCCCGTTGGAGATATTTCGACGCTTAAGCGCCCGATGAACTCCATTTCACAGTGCTAATGCAATGCACAACCATTTAAGCGTCGAAACAAGCAAAATATCTCGCAAATCGCGAATATTTCGTTTATTTTGACGAAAAATAGCCGTCATTTCCTTCCCGTTGGAGATATTTCGACGTTTAAGCGCTCGTTGAACTCCATTTCACAGTGCTAATGCAATGCACAACCATTTAAGCGTCGAAACACGCAAAATATCTGGCACATCGCGAAGATTTCGTTTATTTTGACGAAAAATAGCCGTCGTTTCCTTCCCGTTGGAGATATTTCGACATTTAAGCGCTCGTTGAAATTCATTTCACAGTGCTAATGCAATGCACAACCATTTAAGCGTCGAAACACGCAAAATATCTCGCAAATCGCGAAGATTTCGTTTATTTTGACGAAAAATAGCCGTCCTTACCTTCCCCTTGGAGATATTTCGACGCTTAAGCGCCCGATGAACTCCATTTCACAGTGCTAATGCAATGCACAACCATTTAAGCGTCGAAACAAGCAAAATATCTCGCAAATCGCGAAGATTTCGTTTATTTTGGCGAAAAATAGCCGTCATTTCCTTCCCGTTGGAGATATTTCGACGTTTAAGCACTCGATGAACTCCATTTCACAGTGATAATGCAATTCACAACCATTTAAGCGTCGAAACAAGCAAAATATCTCGCAAATCGCGAAGATTTCGTCGATTTTGACGAAAAATAGCCGTCATTTCCATCCCGTTGGAGATATTTCGACGCTTAAGTGCTCGTTTCACTCCGTTTTGCACTGCAAATGTAATGCACTACCGTTTAAGCGTCGAAACAAGCAAAATAGCTCGCAAACCGCGATGATTTCGTCGATTTTGACGAGAAATAGCCGTCATTTCCTTCCCGTTGGAGATATTTTGACGTATAAGCGCTCGTTGAACTCCATTTCACAGTGCTAATGCAATGCTCAACCATTTAAGCGTCGAAACAAGCAAAATATCTCGCAAATCGCGAATATTTCGTTTATTTTGACGAAAAATAGCCGTCATTTCCTTCCCGTTGGAGATATTTTGACGTATAAGCGCTCGTTGAACTCCATTTCACAGTGCTAATGCAATGCTCAACCATTTAAGCGTCGAAACAAGCAAAATATCTCGCAAATCGCGAATATTTCGTTTATCTTGACGAAAAATAGCCGTCGTTTCCTTCCCGTTGGAGATATTTCGACGTTTAAGCACTCGTTGAACTCCATTTCACAGTGCTAATGCAATGCACTACTATTTAAGCGTCGAAACAAGCAAAATATCTCGCAAATCGCGAAGGTTTCGTTTATTTTGATGAGAAATAGCCGTCATTTCCTTCCCGTTGGAGATATTTCGACGTATAAGCGCTCGTTGAACTCCATTTCACAGTGCTAATGCAATGCACAACCATTTAAGCGACGAAACAAGCAGAATATCTCGCAAATCGCGAAGATTTCGTTTATTTTGAAGAAAAATAGCCGTCATTTCCTTCCCGTTGGAGATATTTCGACGCTTAAGCGCCCGATGAACTCCATTTCACAGTGATAATGCAATGCACAACCATTTAAGCGTCGAAACAAGCAAAATATCTCGCAAATCCCGAATATTTCGTTTATTTTGACGAAAAATAGCCGTCATTTCCTTCCCGTTGGAGATATTTCGACGTTTAAGCGCTCGTTGAACTCCATTTCACAGTGCTAATGCAATGCACAACCATTTAAGCGTCGAAACACGCAAAATATCTGGCACATCGCGAAGATTTCGTTTATTTTGACGAAAAATAGCCGTCATTTCCTTCCCGCTGGAGATATTTCGACGTTTAAGCGCTCGATGAACTCCATTTCACAGTGCTAATGCAATGCACAACCATTTAAGAGTCGAAACCAGCAAAATATCTCGCAAATCGCGAAGATTTCCTTTATTTTGACGAAAATAGCCGTCATTTCCTTCCCGTTGGAGATATTTCGACGTTTAAGCGCTCGTTGAACTCCATTTCACAGTGCTAATGCAATGCACAGCCATTTAAGTGTCGAAACAAGCAAAATATCTCGGAAATCGCGAAGATTTCGTTTATTTTGACGAAAAATAGCCGTCATTTCCTTCCCGTTGGAGATATTTCGACGTTTAAGCGCTCGTTGAACTCCATTTCACATGGCTAATGCAATGCACAAACATTTAAGCGTCGAGACAAGCAAAATATCTCGCAAATCGCGAAGATTTCGTTTATCTTGACGAAAAATAGCCGTCATTTCCTTCCCGTTGGAGATATTTCGACGTTTAAGCACTCGATGAACTCCATTTCACAGTGATAATGCAATTCACAACCATTTAAGCGTCGAAACAAGCAAAATATCTCGCAAATCGCGAAGATTTCGTCGATTTTGACGAAAAATAGCCGTCATTTCCTTCCCGTTGGAGATATTTCGACGTTTAAGCGCTCGTTGAACTCCATTTCACAGTGCTAATGCAATGCACAGCCATTTAAGTGTCGAAACAAGCAAAATATCTCGGAAATCGCGAAGATTTCGTTTATTTTGACGAAAAATAGCCGTCATTTCCTTCCCGTTGGAGATATTTCGACGTTTAAGCGCTCGATGAACTCCATTTCACAGTGCTAATGCAATGCACAACCATTTAAGAGTCGAAACAAGCAAAATATCTCGCAAATCGCGAAGATTTCATTTATTTTGACGAAAATAGCCGTCATTTCCTTCCCGTTGGAGATATTTCGACGTTTAAGCGCTCGTTGAACTCCATTTCACAGTGCTAATGCAATGCACAGCCATTTAAGTGTCGAAACAAGCAAAATATCTCGGAAATCGCGAAGATTTCGTTTATTTTGACGAAAAATAGCCGTCATTTCCTTCCCGTTGGAGATATTTCGACGTTTAAGCGCTCGTTGAACTCCATTTCACATGGCTAATGCAATGCACAACCATTTAAGCGTCGAGACAAGCAAAATATCTCGCAAATCGCGAAGATTTCGTTTATTTTGACGAAAAATAGCCGTCATTTCCTTCCCGTTGGAGATATTTCGACGTTTAAGCACTCGATGAACTCCATTTCACAGTGATAATGCAATTCACAACCATTTAAGCGTCGAAACAAGCAAAATATCTCGCAAATCGCGAAGATTTCGTCGATTTTGACGAAAAATAGCCGTCATTTCCTTCCCGTTGGAGATATTTCGACGCTTAAGTGCTCGTTTCACTCCGTTTTGCACTGCAAATGTAATGCACTACCGTTTAAGCGTCGAAACAAGCAAAATAGCTCGCAAACCGCGATGATTTCGTCGATTTTGACGAGAAATAGCCGTCATTTCCTTCCCGTTGGAGATATTTTGACGTATAAGCGCTCGTTGAACTCCATTTCACAGTGCTAATGCAATGCTCAACCATTTAAGCGTCGAAACAAGCAAAATATCTCGCAAATCGCGAATATTTCGTTTATTTTGACGAAAAATAGCCGTCATTTCCTTCCCGTTGGAGATATTTTGACGTATAAGCGCTCGTTGAACTCCATTTCACAGTGCTAATGCAATGCTCAACCATTTAAGCGTCGAAACAAGCAAAATATCTCGCAAATCGCGAATATTTCGTTTATCTTGACGAAAAATAGCCGTCGTTTCCTTCCCGTTGGAGATATTTCGACGTTTAAGCACTCGTTGAACTCCATTTCACAGTGCTAATGCAATGCACTACTATTTAAGCGTCGAAACAAGCAAAATATCTCGCAAATCGCGAAGGTTTCGTTTATTTTGATGAGAAATAGCCGTCATTTCCTTCCCGTTGGAGATATTTCGACGTATAAGCGCTCGTTGAACTCCATTTCACAGTGCTAATGCAATGCACAACCATTTAAGCGACGAAACAAGCAAAATATCTCGCAAATCGCGAAGATTTCGTTTATTTTGAAGAAAAATAGCCGTCATTTCCTTCCCGTTGGAGATATTTCGACGCTTAAGCGCCCGATGAACTCCATTTCACAGTGCTAATGCAATGCACAACCATTTAAGCGTCGAAACAAGCAAAATATCTCGCAAATCGCGAATATTTCGTTTATTTTGACGAAAAATAGCCGTCATTTCCTTCCCGTTGGAGATATTTCGACGTTTAAGCGCTCGTTGAACTCCATTTCACAGTGCTAATGCAATGCACAACCATTTAAGCGTCGAAACACGCAAAATATCTGGCACATCGCGAAGATTTCGTTTATTTTGACGAAAAATAGCCGTCGTTTCCTTCCCGTTGGAGATATTTCGACATTTAAGCGCTCGTTGAAATTCATTTCACAGTGCTAATGCAATGCACAACCATTTAAGCGTCGAAACACGCAAAATATCTCGCAAATCGCGAAGATTTCGTTTATTTTGACGAAAAATAGCCGTCCTTACCTTCCCCTTGGAGATATTTCGACGTTTAAGCGCTCGTTGAACTCCATGTCACAGTGCTAATGCAATGCACAACCATTTAGGCGTCGAAACAATCAAAATATCTCGCAAATCGCGAAGATTTCGTTTATTTTGACGAAAAATAGCCTTCATTTCCTTCCCGTTGGAGATATTTCGACGTTTAAGCGCTCGATGAACTCCATTTCACAGTGCTAATGCAATGCACAACCATTTAAGAGTCGAAACAAGCAAAATATCTCGGAAATCGCGAAGATTTCGTTTATTTTGACGAAAAATAGCCGTCATTTCCTTCCCGTTGGAGATATTTCGACGTTTAAGCGCTCGTTGAACTCCATTTCACATGGCTAATGCAATGCACAAACATTTAAGCGTCGAGACAAGCAAAATATCTCGCAAATCGCGAAGATTTCGTTTATTTTGACGAAAAATAGCCGTCATTTCCTTCCCGTTGGAGATATTTCGACGTTTAAGCACTCGATGAACTCCATTTCACAGTGATAATGCAATTCACAACCATTTAAGCGTCGAAACAAGCAAAATATCTCGCAAATCGCGAAGATTTCGTCGATTTTGACGAAAAATAGCCGTCACTTCCTTCCCGTTGGAGATATTTCGACGCTTAAGTGCTCGTTTCACTCCGTTTTGCACTGCAAATGTAATGCACTACCGTTTAAGCGTCGAAACAAGCAAAATAGCTCGCAAACCGCGATGATTTCGTCGATTTTGACGAGAAATAGCCGTCATTTCCTTCCCGTTGGAGATATTTTGACGTATAAGCGCTCGTTGAACTCCATTTCACAGTGCTAATGCAGTGCTCAACCATTTAAGCGTCGAAACAAGCAAAATATCTCGCAAATCGCGAATATTTCGTTTATTTTGACGAAAAATAGCCGTCATTTCCTTCCCGTTGGAGATATTTTGACGTATAAGCGCTCGTTGAACTCCATTTCACAGTGCTAATGCAATGCTCAACCATTTAAGCGTCGAAACAAGCAAAATATCTCGCAAATCGCGAATATTTCGTTTATCTTGACGAAAAATAGCCGTCGTTTCCTTCCCGTTGGAGATATTTCGACGTTTAAGCACTCGTTGAACTCCATTTCACAGTGCTAATGCAATGCACTACTATTTAAGCGTCGAAACAAGCAAAATATCTCGCAAATCGCGAAGGTTTCGTTTATTTTGATGAGAAATAGCCGTCATTTCCTTCCCGTTGGAGATATTTCGACGTATAAGCGCTCGTTGAACTCCATTTCACAGTGCTAATGCAATGCACAACCATTTAAGCGACGAAACAAGCAAAATACCTCGCAAATCGCGAAGATTTCGTTTATTTTGAAGAAAAATAGCCGTCATTTCCTTCCCGTTGGAGATATTTCGACGTATAAGCGCCCGATGAACTCCATTTCACAGTGCTAATGCAATGCACAACCATTTAAGCGTCGAAACAAGCAAAATATCTCGCAAATCGCGAATATCTCGTTTATTTTGACGAAAAATAGCCGTCATTTCCTTCCCGTTGGAGATATTTCGACGTTTAAGCGCTCGTTGAACTCCATTTCACAGTGCTAATGCAATGGACAACCATTTAAGCGTCGAAACACGCAAAATATCTGGCACATCGCGAAGATTTCGTTTATTTTGACGAAAAATAGCCGTCGTTTCCTTCCCGTTGGAGATATTTCGACGTTTAAGCGCTCGTTGAACTTCATTTCACAGTGCTAATGCAATGCACAACCATTTAAGCGTCGAAACACGCAAAATATGTCGCAAATCGCGAAGATTTCGTTTATTTTGACGAAAAATAGCCGTCATTTCCTTCCCGCTGGAGATATTTCGACGTTTAAGCGCTCGATGAACTCCATTTCACAGTGCTAATGCAATGCACAACCATTGAAGAGTCGAAACCAGCAAAATATCTCGCAAATCGCGAAGATTTCGTTTATTTTGACGAAAAATAGCCGTCATTTCCTTCCCGTTGGAGATATTTCGACGTTTAAGCGCTCGTTGAACTTCATTTCACAGTGCTAATGCAATGCACAACCATTTAAGCGTCGAAACAAGCAAAATATCTCGCAAATCGCGAATATTTCGTTTATCTTGACGAAAAATAGCCGTCGTTTCCTTCCCGTTGGAGATATTTCGACGTTTAAGCACTCGTTGAACTCCATTTCACAGTGCTAATGCAATGCACTACTATTTAAGCGTCGAAACAAGCAAAATATCTCGCAAATCGCGAAGGTTTCGTTTATTTTGATGAGAAATAGCCGTCATTTCCTTCCCGTTGGAGATATTTCGACGTATAAGCGCTCGTTGAACTCCATTTCACAGTGCTAATGCAATGCACAACCATTTAAGCGACGAAACAAGCAAAATATCTCGCAAATCGCGAAGATTTCGTTTATTTTGAAGAAAAATAGCCGTCATTTCCTTCCCGTTGGAGATATTTCGACGTTTAAGCGCCCTATGAACTCCATTTCACAGTGCTAATGCAATGCACAACCATTTAAGCGTCGAAACAAGCAAAATATCTCGCAAATCGCGAATATTTCGTTTATTTTGACGAAAAATAGCCGTCATTTCCTTCCCGTTGGAGATATTTCGACGTTTAAGCGCTCGATGAACTCCATTTCACAGTGCTAATGCAATGCTCAACCATTTAAGCGTCGAAACAAGCAAAATATCTCGCAAATCGCGAATATTTCGTTTATTTTGACGAAAAATAGCCGTCATTTCCTTCCCGTTGGAGATATTTCGACGTTTAAGCACACGATGAACTCCATTTCACAGTGATAATGCAATTCACAACAATTTAAGCGTCGAAACAAGCAAAATATCTCGCAAATCGCGAAGATTTCGTCGATTTTGACGAAAAATAGCCGTCATTTCCTTCCCGCTGGAGATATTTCGAAGTTTAAGCGCTCGATGAACTCCATTTCACAGTGCTAATGCAATGCACAACCATTTAAGAGTCGAAACCAGCAAAATATCTCGCAAATCGCGAAGATTTCCTTTATTTTGACGAAAATAGCCGTCATTTCCTTCCCGTTGGAGATATTTTGACGTATAAGCGCTCGTTGAACTCCATTTCACAGTGCTAATGCAATGCTCAACCATTTAAGCGTCGAAACAAGCAAAATATCTCGCAAATCGCGAATATTTCGTTTATTTTGACGAAAAATAGCCGTCATTTCCTTCCCGTTGGAGATATTTTGACGTATAAGCGCTCGTTGAACTCCATTTCACAGTGCTAATGCAATGCTCAACCATTTAAGCGTCGAAACAAGCAAAATATCTCGCAAATCGCGAATATTTCGTTTATCTTGACGAAAAATAGCCGTCGTTTCCTTCCCGTTGGAGATATTTCGACGTTTAAGCACTCGTTGAACTCCATTTCACAGTGCTAATGCAATGCACTACTATTTAAGCGTCGAAACAAGCAAAATATCTCGCAAATCGCGAAGGTTTCGTTTATTTTGATGAGAAATAGCCGTCATTTCCTTCCCGTTGGAGATATTTCGACGTATAAGCGCTCGTTGAACTCCATTTCACAGTGCTAATGCAATGCACAACCATTTAAGCGACGAAACAAGCAAAATATCTCGCAAATCGCGAAGATTTCGTTTATTTTGAAGAAAAATAGCCGTCATTTCCTTCCCGTTGGAGATATTTCGACGCTTAAGCGCCCGATGAACTCCATTTCACAGTGATAATGCAATGCACAACCATTTAAGCGTCGAAACAAGCAAAATATCTCGCAAATCCCGAATATTTCGTTTATTTTGACGAAAAATAGCCGTCATTTCCTTCCCGTTGGAGATATTTCGACGTTTAAGCGCTCGTTGAACTCCATTTCACAGTGCTAATGCAATGCACAACCATTTAAGCGTCGAAACACGCAAAATATCTGGCACATCGCGAAGATTTCGTTTATTTTGACGAAAAATAGCCGTCATTTCCTTCCCGCTGGAGATATTTCGACGTTTAAGCGCTCGATGAACTCCATTTCACAGTGCTAATGCAATGCACAACCATTTAAGAGTCGAAACCAGCAAAATATCTCGCAAATCGCGAAGATTTCCTTTATTTTGACGAAAATAGCCGTCATTTCCTTCCCGTTGGAGATATTTCGACGTTTAAGCGCTCGTTGAACTCCATTTCACAGTGCTAATGCAATGCACAGCCATTTAAGTGTCGAAACAAGCAAAATATCTCGGAAATCGCGAAGATTTCGTTTATTTTGACGAAAAATAGCCGTCATTTCCTTCCCGTTGGAGATATTTCGACGTTTAAGCGCTCGTTGAACTCCATTTCACATGGCTAATGCAATGCACAAACATTTAAGCGTCGAGACAAGCAAAATATCTCGCAAATCGCGAAGATTTCGTTTATCTTGACGAAAAATAGCCGTCATTTCCTTCCCGTTGGAGATATTTCGACGTTTAAGCACTCGATGAACTCCATTTCACAGTGATAATGCAATTCACAACCATTTAAGCGTCGAAACAAGCAAAATATCTCGCAAATCGCGAAGATTTCGTCGATTTTGACGAAAAATAGCCGTCATTTCCTTCCCGTTGGAGATATTTCGACGTTTAAGCGCTCGTTGAACTCCATTTCACAGTGCTAATGCAATGCACAGCCATTTAAGTGTCGAAACAAGCAAAATATCTCGGAAATCGCGAAGATTTCGTTTATTTTGACGAAAAATAGCCGTCATTTCCTTCCCGTTGGAGATATTTCGACGTTTAAGCGCTCGATGAACTCCATTTCACAGTGCTAATGCAATGCACAACCATTTAAGAGTCGAAACAAGCAAAATATCTCGCAAATCGCGAAGATTTCATTTATTTTGACGAAAATAGCCGTCATTTCCTTCCCGTTGGAGATATTTCGACGTTTAAGCGCTCGTTGAACTCCATTTCACATGGCTAATGCAATGCACAACCATTTAAGCGTCGAGACAAGCAAAATATCTCGCAAATCGCGAAGATTTCGTTTATTTTGACGAAAAATAGCCGTCATTTCCTTCCCGTTGGAGATATTTCGACGTTTAAGCACTCGATGAACTCCATTTCACAGTGATAATGCAATTCACAACCATTTAAGCGTCGAAACAAGCAAAATATCTCGCAAATCGCGAAGATTTCGTCGATTTTGACGAAAAATAGCCGTCATTTCCTTCCCGTTGGAGATATTTCGACGCTTAAGTGCTCGTTTCACTCCGTTTTGCACTGCAAATGTAATGCACTACCGTTTAAGCGTCGAAACAAGCAAAATAGCTCGCAAACCGCGATGATTTCGTCGATTTTGACGAGAAATAGCCGTCATTTCCTTCCCGTTGGAGATATTTTGACGTATAAGCGCTCGTTGAACTCCATTTCACAGTGCTAATGCAATGCTCAACCATTTAAGCGTCGAAACAAGCAAAATATCTCGCAAATCGCGAATATTTCGTTTATTTTGACGAAAAATAGCCGTCATTTCCTTCCCGTTGGAGATATTTTGACGTATAAGCGCTCGTTGAACTCCATTTCACAGTGCTAATGCAATGCTCAACCATTTAAGCGTCGAAACAAGCAAAATATCTCGCAAATCGCGAATATTTCGTTTATCTTGACGAAAAATAGCCGTCGTTTCCTTCCCGTTGGAGATATTTCGACGTTTAAGCACTCGTTGAACTCCATTTCACAGTGCTAATGCAATGCACTACTATTTAAGCGTCGAAACAAGCAAAATATCTCGCAAATCGCGAAGGTTTCGTTTATTTTGATGAGAAATAGCCGTCATTTCCTTCCCGTTGGAGATATTTCGACGTATAAGCGCTCGTTGAACTCCATTTCACAGTGCTAATGCAATGCACAACCATTTAAGCGACGAAACAAGCAAAATATCTCGCAAATCGCGAAGATTTCGTTTATTTTGAAGAAAAATAGCCGTCATTTCCTTCCCGTTGGAGATATTTCGACGCTTAAGCGCCCGATGAACTCCATTTCACAGTGCTAATGCAATGCACAACCATTTAAGCGTCGAAACAAGCAAAATATCTCGCAAATCGCGAATATTTCGTTTATTTTGACGAAAAATAGCCGTCATTTCCTTCCCGTTGGAGATATTTCGACGTTTAAGCGCTCGTTGAACTCCATTTCACAGTGCTAATGCAATGCACAACCATTTAAGCGTCGAAACACGCAAAATATCTGGCACATCGCGAAGATTTCGTTTATTTTGACGAAAAATAGCCGTCGTTTCCTTCCCGTTGGAGATATTTCGACATTTAAGCGCTCGTTGAAATTCATTTCACAGTGCTAATGCAATGCACAACCATTTAAGCGTCGAAACACGCAAAATATCTCGCAAATCGCGAAGATTTCGTTTATTTTGACGAAAAATAGCCGTCCTTACCTTCCCCTTGGAGATATTTCGACGTTTAAGCGCTCGTTGAACTCCATGTCACAGTGCTAATGCAATGCACAACCATTTAGGCGTCGAAACAATCAAAATATCTCGCAAATCGCGAAGATTTCGTTTATTTTGACGAAAAATAGCCTTCATTTCCTTCCCGTTGGAGATATTTCGACGTTTAAGCGCTCGATGAACTCCATTTCACAGTGCTAATGCAATGCACAACCATTTAAGAGTCGAAACAAGCAAAATATCTCGGAAATCGCGAAGATTTCGTTTATTTTGACGAAAAATAGCCGTCATTTCCTTCCCGTTGGAGATATTTCGACGTTTAAGCGCTCGTTGAACTCCATTTCACATGGCTAATGCAATGCACAAACATTTAAGCGTCGAGACAAGCAAAATATCTCGCAAATCGCGAAGATTTCGTTTATTTTGACGAAAAATAGCCGTCATTTCCTTCCCGTTGGAGATATTTCGACGTTTAAGCACTCGATGAACTCCATTTCACAGTGATAATGCAATTCACAACCATTTAAGCGTCGAAACAAGCAAAATATCTCGCAAATCGCGAAGATTTCGTCGATTTTGACGAAAAATAGCCGTCACTTCCTTCCCGTTGGAGATATTTCGACGCTTAAGTGCTCGTTTCACTCCGTTTTGCACTGCAAATGTAATGCACTACCGTTTAAGCGTCGAAACAAGCAAAATAGCTCGCAAACCGCGATGATTTCGTCGATTTTGACGAGAAATAGCCGTCATTTCCTTCCCGTTGGAGATATTTTGACGTATAAGCGCTCGTTGAACTCCATTTCACAGTGCTAATGCAGTGCTCAACCATTTAAGCGTCGAAACAAGCAAAATATCTCGCAAATCGCGAATATTTCGTTTATTTTGACGAAAAATAGCCGTCATTTCCTTCCCGTTGGAGATATTTTGACGTATAAGCGCTCGTTGAACTCCATTTCACAGTGCTAATGCAATGCTCAACCATTTAAGCGTCGAAACAAGCAAAATATCTCGCAAATCGCGAATATTTCGTTTATCTTGACGAAAAATAGCCGTCGTTTCCTTCCCGTTGGAGATATTTCGACGTTTAAGCACTCGTTGAACTCCATTTCACAGTGCTAATGCAATGCACTACTATTTAAGCGTCGAAACAAGCAAAATATCTCGCAAATCGCGAAGGTTTCGTTTATTTTGATGAGAAATAGCCGTCATTTCCTTCCCGTTGGAGATATTTCGACGTATAAGCGCTCGTTGAACTCCATTTCACAGTGCTAATGCAATGCACAACCATTTAAGCGACGAAACAAGCAAAATACCTCGCAAATCGCGAAGATTTCGTTTATTTTGAAGAAAAATAGCCGTCATTTCCTTCCCGTTGGAGATATTTCGACGTATAAGCGCCCGATGAACTCCATTTCACAGTGCTAATGCAATGCACAACCATTTAAGCGTCGAAACAAGCAAAATATCTCGCAAATCGCGAATATCTCGTTTATTTTGACGAAAAATAGCCGTCATTTCCTTCCCGTTGGAGATATTTCGACGTTTAAGCGCTCGTTGAACTCCATTTCACAGTGCTAATGCAATGGACAACCATTTAAGCGTCGAAACACGCAAAATATCTGGCACATCGCGAAGATTTCGTTTATTTTGACGAAAAATAGCCGTCGTTTCCTTCCCGTTGGAGATATTTCGACGTTTAAGCGCTCGTTGAACTTCATTTCACAGTGCTAATGCAATGCACAACCATTTAAGCGTCGAAACACGCAAAATATCTCGCAAATCGCGAAGATTTCGTTTATTTTGACGAAAAATAGCCGTCATTTCCTTCCCGCTGGAGATATTTCGACGTTTAAGCGCTCGATGAACTCCATTTCACAGTGCTAATGCAATGCACAACCATTGAAGAGTCGAAACCAGCAAAATATCTCGCAAATCGCGAAGATTTCGTTTATTTTGACGAAAAATAGCCGTCATTTCCTTCCCGTTGGAGATATTTCGACGTTTAAGCGCTCGTTGAACTTCATTTCACAGTGCTAATGCAATGCACAACCATTTAAGCGTCGAAACAAGCAAAATATCTCGCAAATCGCGAATATTTCGTTTATCTTGACGAAAAATAGCCGTCGTTTCCTTCCCGTTGGAGATATTTCGACGTTTAAGCACTCGTTGAACTCCATTTCACAGTGCTAATGCAATGCACTACTATTTAAGCGTCGAAACAAGCAAAATATCTCGCAAATCGCGAAGGTTTCGTTTATTTTGATGAGAAATAGCCGTCATTTCCTTCCCGTTGGAGATATTTCGACGTATAAGCGCTCGTTGAACTCCATTTCACAGTGCTAATGCAATGCACAACCATTTAAGCGACGAAACAAGCAAAATATCTCGCAAATCGCGAAGATTTCGTTTATTTTGAAGAAAAATAGCCGTCATTTCCTTCCCGTTGGAGATATTTCGACGTTTAAGCGCCCTATGAACTCCATTTCACAGTGCTAATGCAATGCACAACCATTTAAGCGTCGAAACAAGCAAAATATCTCGCAAATCGCGAATATTTCGTTTATTTTGACGAAAAATAGCCGTCATTTCCTTCCCGTTGGAGATATTTCGACGTTTAAGCGCTCGATGAACTCCATTTCACAGTGCTAATGCAATGCACAACCATTTAAGAGTCGAAACCAGCAAAATATCTCGCAAATCGCGAAGATTTCGTTTATTTTGACGAAAAATAGCCGTCATTTCCTTCCCGTTGGAGATATTTCGACGTTTAAGCACACGATGAACTCCATTTCACAGTGATAATGCAATTCACAACAATTTAAGCGTCGAAACAAGCAAAATATCTCGCAAATCGCGAAGATTTCGTCGATTTTGACGAAAAATAGCCGTCATTTCCTTCCCGTTGGAGATATTTCGACGCTTAAGTGCTCGTTTCACTCCGTTTTGCAGTGCAAATGTAATGCACTACCGTTTAAGCGTCGAAACAAGCAAAATAGCTCGCAAACTGCGATGATTTCGTCGATTTTGACGAAAAATAGCCGTCATTTCCATCCCGTTGGAGATATTTCGACGTATAAGCGCTCGTTGAACTCCATTTCACAGTGCTAATGCAATGCTCAACCATTTAAGCGTCGAAACAAGCAAAATATCTCGCAAATCGCGAATATTTCGTTTATTTTGACGAAAAATTGCCGTCATTTCCTACCCGTTGGAGATATTTCGACGTTTAAGCGCTCGTTGAACTCCATTTCACAGTGCTAATGCAATGCACCAGCATTTAAGCTATGAAAGAAGCAAAATATCTCGCAAATCGCGAATATTTCGTTTATCTTGACGAAAAATAGCCGTCGTTTCCTTCCCGTTGGAGATATTTCGACGTTTAAGCACTCGTTGAACTCCATTTCACAGTGCTAATGCAATGCACAACCATTTAAGCGTCGAAACACGCAAAATATCTGGCACATCGCGAAGATTTCGTTTATTTTGACGAAAAATAGCCGTCGTTTCCTTCCCGTTGGAGATATTTCGACGTTTAAGCGCTCGTTGAACTTCGTTTCACAGTGCTAATGCAATGCACCACCATTTAAGCTATGAAAGAAGCAAAATATCTCGCAAATCGCGAAGATTTCGTTTATTTTGACGAAAAATAGCCGTCACTACCTTCCCTTTGGAGATATTTCTACGTATAAGCGCTCGTTGAACTCCATTTCACAGTGCTAATGCAATGCTCAACCATTTAAGCGTCGAAACAAGCAAAATATCTCGCAAATCGCGAATATTTCGTTTATTTTGACGAAAAATAGCCGTCATTTCCTTCCCGTTGGAGATATTTCGACGTTTAAGCGCTCGTTGAACTCCATTTCACAGTGCTAATGCAATGCACCACCATTTAAGCTATGAAAGAAGCAAAATATCTCGCAAATCGCGAATATTTCGTTTATTTTGACGAAAAATAGCCGTCGTTTCCTTCCCGTTGGAGATATTTCGACGTTTAAGCACTCGTTGAACTCCATTTCACAGTGCTAATGCAATGCACCACCATTTAAGCTATGAAAGAAGCAAAATATCTCGCAAATCGCGAATATTTCGTTTATTTTGACGAAAAATAGCCGTCGTTTCCTTCCCGTTGGAGATATTTCGACGTTTAAGCACTCGTTGAACTCCATTTCACAGTGCTAATGCAATGCACTACTATTTAAGCGTCGAAACAAGCAAAATATCTCGCAAATCGCGAAGATTTCGTTTATTTTGATGAAAAATAGCCGTCATTTCCTTCCCGTTGGAGATATTTCGACGTATAAGCGCTCGTTGAACTCCATTTCACAGTGCAAATGCAATGCACAACCATTTAAGCGTCGAAACAAGCAAAATATCTCGCAAATCGCGAAGATTTCGTTTATTTTGACGAAAAATAGCCGTCATTTCCATCCCGTTGGAGATATTTCGACGTTTAAGCGCTCCATGAACTCCATTTCACAGTGCAAATGCAATGCACAACCATTTAAGCGTCGAAACAAGCAAAATATCTCGCAAATCGCGAAGATTTCGTTTATTTTGACGAAAAATAGCCGTCATTTCCTTCCCGTTGGAGATATTTCGACGTATAAGAGCTCGTTGAACTCCATTTCACAGTGCTAATGCAATGCTCAACCATTTAAGCGTCGAAACAAGCAAAATATCTCGCAAATCGCGAATATTTCGTTTATTTTGACGAAAAATAGCCGTCATTTCCTTCCCGTTGGAGATATTTCGACGTTTAAGCGCTCGTTGAACTCCATTTCACAGTGCTAATGCAATGCACCACCATTTAAGCTATGAAAGAAGCAAAATATCTCGCAAATCGCGAATATTTCGTTTATTTTGACGAAAAATAGCCGTCGTTTCCTTCCCGTTGGAGATATTTCGACGTTTAAGCACTCGTTGAACTCCATTTCACAGTGCTAATGCAATGCACCACCATTTAAGCTATGAAAGAAGCAAAATATCTCGCAAATCGCGAATATTTCGTTTATTTTGACGAAAAATAGCCGTCGTTTCCTTCCCGTTGGAGATATTTCGACGTTTAAGCACTCGTTGAACTCCATTTCACAGTGCTAATGCAATGCACTACTATTTAAGCGTCGAAACAAGCAAAATATCTCGCAAATCGCGAAGATTTCGTTTATTTTGATGAAAGATAGCCGTCATTTCCTTCCCGTTGGAGATATTTCGACGTATAAGCGCTCGTTGAACTCCATTTCACAGTGCAAATGCAATGCACAACCATTTAAGCGTCGAAACAAGCAAAATATCTCGCAAATCGCGAAGATTTCGTTTATTTTGACGAAAAATAGCCGTCATTTCCTTCCCGTTGGAGATATTTCGACGTTTAAGCGCTCGATGAACTCCATTTCACAGTGCAAATGCAATGCATAACCATTTAAGCGTCGAAACAAGCAAAATATCTAGCAAATCGCGAAGATTTCGTTTATTTTGACGAAAAATAGCCGTCATTTCCTTCCCGTTGGAGATATTTCGACGTTTAAGCGCTCGATGAACTCCATTTCACAGTGCTAATGCAATGTACAACCATTTAAGCGTCGAAACAAGCAAAATATCTCACAAATCGCGAATATTTCGTTTATTTTGACGAAAAATAGCCGTCATTTCATTCCCGTTGGAGATATTTCGACGTTTAAGCACTCGTTGAACTCCATTTCACAGTGCTAATGCAATGCACCACCATTTAAGCTATGAAAGAAGCAAAATATCTCGCAAATCGCGAATATTTCGTTTATTTTGACGAAAAATAGCCGTCGTTTCCTTCCCGTTGGAGATATTTCGACGTTTAAGCACTCGTTGAACTCCATTTCACAGTGCTAATGCAATGCACTACTATTTAAGCGTCGAAACAAGCAAAATATCTCGCAAATCGCGAAGATTTCGTTTATTTTGATGAAAGATAGCCGTCATTTCCTTCCCGTTGGAGATATTTCGACGTATAAGCGCTCGTTGAACTCCATTTCACAGTGCAAATGCAATGCACAACCATTTAAGCGTCGAAACAAGCAAAATATCTCGCAAATCGCGAAGATTTCGTTTATTTTGACGAAAAATAGCCGTCATTTCCTTCCCGTTGGAGATATTTCGACGTTTAAGCGCTCGATGAACTCCATTTCACAGTGCAAATGCAATGCATAACCATTTAAGCGTCGAAACAAGCAAAATATCTAGCAAATCGCGAAGATTTCGTTTATTTTGACGAAAAATAGCCGTCATTTCCTTCCCGTTGGAGATATTTCGACGTTTAAGCGCTCGATGAACTCCATTTCACAGTGCTAATGCAATGTACAACCATTTAAGCGTCGAAACAAGCAAAATATCTCACAAATCGCGAATATTTCGTTTATTTTGACGAAAAATAGCCGTCATTTCATTCCCGTTGGAGATATTTCGACGTTTAAGCCCTCGTTGAACTCCATCTCACAGTGCTAATGCAATGCACCACCATTTAAGCTATGAAAGAAGCAAAATATCTCGCAAATCGCGAATATTTCGTTTATTTTGACGAAAAATAGCCGTCGTTTCCTTCCCGTTGGAGATATTTCGACGTTTAAGCACTCGTTGAACTCCATTTCACAGTGCTAATGCAATGCACTACTATTTAAGCGTCGAAACAAGCAAAATATCTCGCAAATCGCGAAGATTTCGTTTATATTGATGAAAAATAGCCGTCATTTCCTTCCCGTTGGAGATATTTCGACGTATAAGCGCTCGTTGAACTCCATTTCACAGTGCAAATGCAATGCACAACCATTTAAGCGTCGAAACAAGCAAAATATCTCGCAAATCGCGAAGATTTCGTTTATTTTGACGAAAAATAGCCGTCATTTCCTTCCCGTTGGAGATATTTCGACGTTTAAGCGCTCGATGAACTCCATTTCACAGTGCTAATGCAATGTACAACCATTTAAGCGTCGAAACAAGCAAAATATCTCACAAATCGCGAATATTTCGTTTATTTTGACGAAAAATAGCCGTCGTTTCCTTCCCGTTGGAGATATTTCGACGTTAAAGCACTCGTTGAACTCCATTTCACAGTGCTAATGCAATGCACTACTATTTAAGCGTCGAAACAAGCAAAATATCTCGCCAATCGCGAAGATTTCGTTTATTTTGATGAAAAATAGCGGTCATTTCCTTCCCGTTGGAGATATTTCGACGTATAAGCGCTCGTTGAACTCCATTTCACAGTGCAAATGCAATGCACCACCATTTAAGCTATGAAAGAAGCAAAATATCTCGCAAATCGCGAATATTTCGTTTATTTGGTGAAAAATAGCCGTCGTTTCCTTCCCGTTGGACATATTTCGACGGCTAAGCACTCGTTGAACTCCATTTCACAGTGCTAATGCAATGCACTACTATTTAAGAGTCGAAAGAAGCAAAATATCTCGCAAATCGCGAAGATTTCGTTTATTTTGACGAAAAATAGCCGTCATTTCCTTCCCGTTGTAGATATTTCGACGTTTAAGCGCTCCTTGAACTCCATTTCACAGTGCTAATGCAATCCACAACCATTTAAGCGTTGAAACAAGCAAAATATCTCGCAAATCGCGAATATTTCGTTTATTTTGACGAAAAATAGCCGTCATTTCCTTCCCGTTGGAGATATTTCGACGTTTAAGCGCTCCTTGAACTCCATTTCACAGTGCTAATGCAATGCACAACCATTTAAGAGTCGAAACAAGCAAAATATCTCGCAAATCGCGAAGATTTCGTTTATTTTGACGAAAAATAGCCGTCATTTCCTTCCCCTTGGAGATATTTCGACGTATAAGCGCTCGATGAACTCCATTTCACAGTGCTAATGCAATGCTCAACCATTTAAGCTATGAAAGAAGCAAAATATCTCGCAAATCGCGGATATTTCGTTTATTTTGGCGAAAAATAGCCGTCGTTTCCTTCCCGTTGGAGATATTTCGACGGCTAAGCACTCGTTGAACTCCATTTCACAGTGCTAATGCAATGCACTACTATTTAAGCGTCGAAACAAGCAAAATATCTCGCAAATCGCGAAGATTTCGTTGATTTCGATGAAAAATAGCCGTCATTTCCTTCCCGTTGGAGATATTTCGACGTATAAGCGCTCGTTGAACTCCATTTCACAGTGCTAATGCAATGCTCAACCATTTAAGCGTCGAAACAAGCAAAATATCTCGCAAATCGCGAATATTTCGTTTATTTTGACGAAAAATAGCCGTCACTTCCTTCCCGTTGGGGATATTTCGACGTTTAGGCGCTCCTTGAACTCCATTTCACAGTGCTAATGCAATGCACCACCATTTAAGCTATGAAAGAAGCAAAATATCTCGCAAATCGCGAAGATTTTGTTTATTTTGATGAAAAATAGCCGTCATTTCCTTCCTGTTGGAGATATTTCGACGTTTAAGCGCTCGTTGAACTACATTTCACAGTGCTAATGCAATGCACAACCATTTAAGCGTCGAAACAAGCAAAATATCTCGCAAATCGCGAAGATTTCGTCGATTTTGACGAAAAATAACCGTCATTTCCTTCCCGTTGGAGATATTTCGACGTTTAAGCGCTCGTTGAACTCCATTTCACAGTGCTAATGCAATGCACAACCATTTAAGCGTCGAAACGAGCAAAATATCTCGCAAATCGCGAAGATTTCGTTTATTTTGATGAAAAATAGCCGTCATTTCCTTCCCGTTGGAGATGTTTCGACGTCTAAGCGCTCGTTGAACTCCATTTCACAGTGCTAATGCAATGCACCACCATTTAAGCTATGAAAGAAGCAAAATATCTCGCAAATCGCGAATATTTCGTTTATTTTGGTGAAAAATAGCCGTCGTTTCCTTCCCGTTGGAGATATTTCGAAGGCTAAGCACTCGTTGAACTCCATTTCACAGTGCTAATGCAATGCACCACCATTTAAGCTATGAAAGAAGCAAAATATCTCGCAAATCGCGAATATTTCGTTTATTTTGGTGAAAAATAGCCGTCGTTTCCTTCCCGTTGGAGATATTTCGACGGCTAAGCACTCGTTGAACTCCATTTCACAGTGCTAATGCAATGCACTACTATTTAAGCGTCGAAACAAGCAAAATATCTCGCAAATCGCGAAGATTTCGTTTATTTTGATGAAAAATAACGGTCATTTCCTTCCCGTTGGAGATATTTCGACGTATAAGCGCTCGTTGAACTCCATCTCACAGTGCTAATGCAATGCACAACAATTTAAGCGTCGAAACAAGCAAAATATCTCGCCAATCGCGAAGATTTCGTTTATTTTGACGAAAAATAGCCGTCATTTCCTTCCCGTTGGAGATGTTTCGACGTTTAAGCGCTCGTTGAACTCCATTTCACAGTGCTAATGCAATGCACCACCATTTAAGCTATGAAAGAAGCAAAATATCTCGCAAATCGCGAATATTTCGTTTATTTTGACGAAAAATAGCCGTCGTTTCCTTCCCGTTGGAGATATTTCGACGTTAAAGCACTCGTTGAACTCCATTTCACAGTGCTAATGCAATGCACTACTATTTAAGCGTCGAAACAAGCAAAATATCTCGCAAATCGCGAAGATTTCGTTTATTTTGATGAAAAATAGCGGTCATTTCCTTCCCGTTGGAGATATTTCGACGTATAAGCGCTCGTTGAACTCCATTTCACAGTGCAAATGCAATGCACAACCATTTAAGCGTCGAAACAAGCAAAATATCTCGCAAATCGCGAAGATTTCGTTTATTTTGACGAAAAATAGCCGTCATTTCCTTCCTGTTGGAGATATTTCGACGTTTAAGCGCTCGATGAACTCCATTTCACAGTGCTAATGCAATGTACAACAATTTAAGCGTCGAAGCAAGCAAAATATCTCACAAATCGCGAAGATTTCGTTTATTTTGACGAAAAATAGCCGTCATTTCCTTCCCGTTGGAGATGTGTCGACGTTTAAGCGCTCGTTGAACTCCATTTCACAGTGCTAATGCAATGCACCACCATTGAAGCTATGAAAGAAGAAAAATATCTCGCAAATCGCGAAGATTTCGTTTATTTTGGTGAAAAATAGCCGTCGTTTCCTTCCCGTTGGAGATATTTCGACGTTTAAGCGCTCGTTGAACTCCATCTCACAGTGCTAATACAATGCACAACCATTTAAGCGTCGAAACAAGCAAAATATCTCGCCAATCGCGAAGATTTCGTTTATTTTGACGAAAAATAGCCGTCATTTCCTTCCCGTTGGAGATGTTTCGACGTTTAAGCGCTCGTTGAACTCTATTTCACAGTGCTAATGCAATGCACCACCATTTAAGCTATGAAAGAAGCAAAATATCTCGCAAATCGCGAATATTTCGTTTATTTCGGCGAAAAATAGCCGTCGTTTCCTTCCCGTTGGAGATATTTCGACGGCTAAGCAATCGTTGAACTCCATTTCACAGTGCTAATGCAATGCACTACTATTTAAGCGTCGAAACAAGCAAAATATCTCGCAAATCGCGAAGATTTCGTTTATTTTGATGAAAAATAACGGTCATTTCCTTCCCGTTGGAGATATTTCGACGTATAAGCGCTCGTTGAACTCCATTTCACAGTGCAAATGCAATGCACAACCATTTAAGCGTCGAAACAAGCAAAATATCTCGCAAATCGCGAAGATTTCGTTTATTTTGACGAAAAATAGCCGTCATTTCCTTCCCGTTGGAGATATTTCGACGTTTAAGCGCTCGATGAACTCCATTTCACAGTGCTAATGCAATGTACAACCATTTAAGCGTCGAAGCAAGCAAAATATCTCACAAATCGCGAAGATTTCGTTTATTTTGACGAAAAATAGCCGTCATTTCCTTCCCGTTGGAGATGTTTCGACGTTTAAGCGCTCGTTGAACTCCATTTCACAGTGCTAATGCAATGCACCACCATTGAAGCTATGAAAGAAGCAAAATATCTCGCAAATCGCGAATATTTCGTTTATTTTGGTGAAAAATAGCCGTCGTTTCCTTCCCGTTGGAGATATTTCGACGTTTAAGCGCTCGTTGAACTCCATCTCACAGTGCTAATGCAATGCACAACCATTTAAGCGTCGAAACAAGCAAAATATCTCGCCAATCGCGAAGATTTCGTTTATTTTGACGAAAAATAGCCGTCATTTCCTTCCCGTTGGAGATATTTCGACGTTTAGGCGCTCCTTGAACTCCATTTCACAGTGCTAATGCAATGCACCACCATTTAAGCTATGAAAGAAGCAAAATATCTCGCAAATCGCGAAGATTTTGTTTATTTTGATGAAAAATAGCCGTCATTTCCTTCCTGTTGGAGATATTTCGACGTTTAAGCGCTCGTTGAACTTCATTTCACAGTGCTAATGCAATGCACAACCATTTAAGCGTCGAAACAAGCAAAATATCTCGCAAATCGCGAAGATATCGTTTATTTTGGCGAAAAATAGCCGTCATTTCCTTCCCGTTGGAGATATTTCGACGTTTAAGCGCTCGTTGAACTCCATTTCACAGTGCTAATGCAATGCACAACCATTTAAGCGTCGAAACGAGCAAAATATCTCGCAAATCGCGAAGATTTCGTTTATTTTGACGAAAAATGGCCGTCATTTCCTTCCTGTTGGAGATATTGCGACGTGTAAGCGCTCGATGAACTCCATTTCACAGTGCTAATGCAATGCACAACCATTTAAGAGTCGAAACAAGCAAAATATCTCGCAAATCGCGAAGATTTCGTTTATTTTGACGAAAAATAGCCGTCATTTCCTTCCCGTTGGAGATATTTCGACGTTTAAGCGCTCCTTGAACTCCATTTCACAGTGCTAATGCAATGCACCACCATTTAAGCTATGAAAGAAGCAAAATATCTCGCAAATCGCGAATATTTCGTTTATTTTGGTGAAAAATAGCCGTCGTTTCCTTCCCGTTGGAGATATTTCGACGTTAAGCGCTCGTTGAACTCCATCTCACAGTGCTAATGCAATGCACAACCATTTAAGCGTCGAAGCAAGCAAAATATCTCACAAATCGCGAAGATTTCGTTTATTTTGACGAAAAATAGCCGTCATTTCCTTCCCGTTGGAGATGTTTCGACGTTTAAGCGCTCGTTGAACTCCATTTCACAGTGCTAATGCAATGCACCACCATTGAAGCTATGAAAGAAGCAAAATATCTCGCAAATCGCGAATATTTCGTTTATTTTGGTGAAAAATAGCCGTCGTTTCCTTCCCGTTGGAGATATTTCGACGTTTAAGCGCTCGTTGAACTCCATCTCACAGTGCTAATGCAATGCACAACCATTTAAGCGTCGAAACAAGCAAAATATCTCGCCAATCGCGAAGATTTCGTTTATTTTGACGAAAAATAGCCGTCATTTCCTTCCCGTTGGAGATATTTCGACGTTTAGGCGCTCCTTGAACTCCATTTCACAGTGCTAATGCAATGCACCACCATTTAAGCTATGAAAGAAGCAAAATATCTCGCAAATCGCGAAGATTTTGTTTATTTTGATGAAAAATAGCCGTCATTTCCTTCCTGTTGGAGATATTTCGACGTTTAAGCGCTCGTTGAACTTCATTTCACAGTGCTAATGCAATGCACAACCATTTAAGCGTCGAAACAAGCAAAATATCTCGCAAATCGCGAAGATATCGTTTATTTTGGCGAAAAATAGCCGTCATTTCCTTCCCGTTGGAGATATTTCGACGTTTAAGCGCTCGTTGAACTCCATTTCACAGTGCTAATGCAATGCACAACCATTTAAGCGTCGAAACGAGCAAAATATCTCGCAAATCGCGAAGATTTCGTTTATTTTGACGAAAAATGGCCGTCATTTCCTTCCTGTTGGAGATATTGCGACGTGTAAGCGCTCGATGAACTCCATTTCACAGTGCTAATGCAATGCACAACCATTTAAGAGTCGAAACAAGCAAAATATCTCGCAAATCGCGAAGATTTCGTTTATTTTGACGAAAAATAGCCGTCATTTCCTTCCCGTTGGAGATATTTCGACGTTTAAGCGCTCCTTGAACTCCATTTCACAGTGCTAATGCAATGCACCACCATTTAAGCTATGAAAGAAGCAAAATATCTCGCAAATCGCGAATATTTCGTTTATTTTGGTGAAAAATAGCCGTCGTTTCCTTCCCGTTGGAGATATTTCGACGGCTAAGCACTCGTTGAACTCCATTTCACAGTGCTAATGCAATGCACTACTATTTAAGAGTCGAAAGAAGCAAAATATCTCGCAAATCGCGAATATTTCGTTTATTTTGACGAAAAATAGCCGTCATTTCCTTCCCGTTGGAGATATTTCGACGTTTAAGCGCTCTATGAACTCCATTTCACAGTGCTAATGCAATGCACAACCATTTAAGAGTCGAAACCAGCAAAATATCTCGCAAATCGCGAATATTTCGTTTATTTTGTCGAAAAATAGCCGTTATTTCCTTCCCGTTGGAGATGTTTCGACGTTTAAGCGGTCGTTGAACTCCATTTCACAGTGCTAATGCAATGCACCACCATTTAAGCTATGAAAGAAGCAAAATATCTCGCAAATCGCGAATATTTCGTTTATTTTGGTGAAAAATAGCCGTCGTTTCCTTCCCGTTGGAGATATTTCGACGGCTAAGCACACGTTGAACTCCATTTCACAGTGCTAATGCAATGCACTACTATTTAAGCGTCGAAACAAGCAAAATATCTCGCAAATCGCGAAGATTTCGTTTATTTCGATGAAAAATAGCCGTCATTTCCTTCCCGTTGGAGATATTTCGACGTATAAGCGCTCGCTGAACTCCATTTCACAGTGCTAATGCAATGCTCAACCATTTAAGCGTCGAAACAAGCAAAATATCTCGCAAATCGCGAATATTTCGTTTATTTTGACGAAAAATAGCCGTTATTTCCTTCCCGTTGGAGATGTTTCGACGTTTAAGCGGTCGTTGAACTCCATTTCACAGTGCTAATGCAATGCTCAACCATTTAAGCGTCGAAACAAGCAAAATATCTCGCAAATCGCGAATATTTCGTTTATTTTGACGAAAAATAGCCGTCGTTTCCTTCCCGTTGGAGATATTTCGACGGCTAAGCACACGTTGAACTCCATTTCACAGTGCTAATGCAATGCACTACTATTTAAGCGTCGAAACAAGCAAAATATCTCGCAAATCGCGAAGATTTGGTTTATTTCAATGAAAAATAGCCGTCATTTCCTTCCCGATGGAGATATTTCGACGTATAAGCGCTCGTTGAACTCCATTTCACAGTGCTAATGCAATGCTCAACCATTTAAGCGTCGAAACAAGCAAAATATCTCGCAAATCGCGAATATTTCGTTTATTTTGACGAAAAATAGCCGTCATTTCCTTCCCGTTGGAGATATTTCGACGTTTAGGCGCTCCTTGAACTCCATTTCACAGTGCTAATGCAATGCACCACCATTTAAGCTATGAAAGAAGCAAAATATCTCGCAAATCGCGAAGATTTTGTTTATTTTGATGAAAAATAGCCGTCATTTCCTTCCTGTTGGAGATATTTCGACGTTTAAGCGCTCGTTGAACTTCATTTCACAGTGCTAATGCAATGCACAACCATTTAAGCGTCGAAACAAGCAAAATATCTCGCAAATCGCGAAGATTTCGTTTATTTTGGCGAAAAGTAGCCGTCATTTCCTTCCCGTTGGAGATATTTCGACGGCTAAGCACTCGTTGAACTCCATTTCACAGTGCTAATGCAATGCACTACTATTTAAGAGTCGAAAGAAGCAAAATATCTCGCAAATCGCGAATATTTCGTTTATTTTGACGAAAAATAGCCGTCATTTCCTTCCCGTTGGAGATATTTCGACGTTTAAGCGCTCTATGAACTCCATTTCACAGTGCTAATGCAATGCACAACCATTTAAGAGTCGAAACCAGCAAAATATCTCGCAAATCGCGAATATTTCGTTTATTTTGTCGAAAAATAGCCGTTATTTCCTTCCCGTTGGAGATGTTTCGACGTTTAAGCGGTCGTTGAACTCCATTTCACAGTGCTAATGCAATGCACCACCATTTAAGCTATGAAAGAAGCAAAATATCTCGCAAATCGCGAATATTTCGTTTATTTTGGTGAAAAATAGCCGTCGTTTCCTTCCCGTTGGAGATATTTCGACGGCTAAGCACTCGTTGAACTCCATTTCACAGTGCTAATGCAATGCACTACTATTTAAGCGTCGAAACAAGCAAAATATCTCGCAAATCGCGAAGATTTCGTTTATTTCGATGAAAAATAGCCGTCATTTCCTTCCCGTTGGAGATATTTCGACGTATAAGCGCTCGTTGAACTCCATTTCACAGTGCTAATGCAATGCTCAACCATTTAAGCGTCGAAACAAGCAAAATATCTCGCAAATCGCGAATATTTCGTTTATTTTGACGAAAAATAGCCGTCATTTCCTTCCCGTTGGAGATATTTCGACGTTTAGGCGCTCGTTGAACTCCATTTCACAGTGCTAATGCAATGCTCAACCATTTAAGCTATGAAAGAAGCAAAATATCTCGCAAATCGCTAATATTTCGTTTATTTTGGCGAAAAATAGCCGTCGTTTCCTTCCCGTTGGAGATATTTCGACGGCTAAGCACTCGTTGAACTCCATTTCACAGTGCTAATGCAATGCACTACTATTTAAGCGTCGAAACAAGCAAAATATCTCGCAAATCGCGAAGATTTCGTTTATTTCGATGAAAAATAGCCGTCATTTCCTTCCCGATGGAGATATTTCGACGTATAAGCGCTCGTTGAACTCCATTTCACAGTGCTAATGCAATGCTCAACCATTTAAGCGTCGAAACAAGCAAAATATCTCGCAAATCGCGAATATTTCGTTTATTTTGACGAAAAATAGCCGTCATTTCCTTCCCGTTGGAGATATTTCGACGATTAGGCGCTCCTTGAACTCCATTTCACAGTGCTAATGCAATGCACCACCATTTAAGCTATGAAAGAAGCAAAATATCTCAAAAATCGCGAAGATTTTGTTTATTTTGATGAAAAATAGCCGTCATTTCCTTCCTGTTGGAGATATTTCGACGTTTAAGCGCTCGTTGAACTTCATTTCACAGTGCTAATGCAATGCACAACCATTTAAGCGTCGAAACAAGCAAAATATCTCGCAAATCGCGAAGATTTCGTTTATTTTGGCGAAAAGTAGCCGTCATTTCCTTCCCGTTGGAGATATTTCGACGTTTAAGCGCTCGTTGAACTCCATTTCACAGTGCTAATGCAATGCACAACCATTTAAGCGTCGAAACGAGCAAAATATCTCGCAAATCGCGAAGATTTCGTTTATTTTGACGAAAAATGGCCGTCATTTCCTTCCTGTTGGAGATATTTCGACGTGTAAGCGCTCGATGAACTCCATTTCACAGTGCTAATGCAATGCACAACCATTTAAGAGTCGAAACAAGCAAAATATCTCGCAAATCGCGAGGATTTCGTTTATTTTGACGAAAAATAGCCGTCATTTCCTTCCCGTTGGAGATATTTCGACGTTTAAGCGCTCCTTGAACTCCATTTCACAGTGCTAATGCAATGCACCACCATTTAAGCTATGAAAGAAGCAAAATATCTCGCAAATCGCGAATATTTCGTTTATTTTGGTGAAAAATAGCCGTCGTTTCCTTCCCGTTGGAGATATTTCGACGGCTAAGCACTCTTTGAACTCCATTTCACAGTGCTAATGCAATGCACTACTATTTAAGAGTCGAAAGAAGCAAAATATCTCGCAAATCGCGAAGATTTCGTTTATTTTGACGAAAAATAGCCGTCATTTCCTTCCCGTTGTAGATATTTCGACGTTTAAGCGCTCCTTGAACTCCATTTCACAGTGCTAATGCAATGCACAACCATTTAAGCGTTGAAACAAGCAAAATATCTCGCAAATCGCGAATATTTCGTTTATTTTGACGAAAAATAGCCGTCATTTCCTTCCCGTTGGAGATATTTCGACGTTTAAGCACTCGTTGAACTCCATTTCACAGTGCTAATGCAATGCACAACTATTTAAGCGTCGAAACCAGCAAAATATCACGCAAATCGCGAAGATTTCGTTTATTTTGACGAAAAATAGCCGTCATTTCCTTCCCGTTGGAGATATTTCGACGTTTAAGCGCTCTATGAACTCCATTTCACAGTGCTAATGCAATGCACAACCATTTAAGAGTCGAAACCAGCAAAATATCTCGCAAATCGCGAATATTTCGTTTATTTTGACGAAAAATAGCCGTTATTTCCTTCCCGTTGGAGATGTTTCGACGTTTAAGCGCTCGTTGAACTCCATTTCACAGTGCTAATGCAATGCACCACTATTTAAGCTATGAAAGAAGCAAAATATCTCGCAAATCGCGAATATTTCGTTTATTTTGGTGAAAAATAGCCGTCGTTTCCTTCCCGTTGGAGATATTTCGACGGCTAAGCACTCGTTGAACTCCATTTCACAGTGCTAATGCAATGCACTACTATTTAAGCGTCGAAACAAGCAAAATATCTCGCAAATCGCGAAGATTTCGTTTATTTCGATGAAAAATAGCCGTCATTTCCTTCCCGTTGGAGATATTTCGACGTTTAGGCGCTCGTTGAACTCCATTTCACAGTGCTAATGCAATGCACCACCATTTAAGCTATGAAAGAAGCAAAATATCTCGCAAATCGCGTATATTTCGTTTATTTTGACGAAATATAGCCGTCGTTTCCTTCCCGTTGGAGATATTTCGACGTTTAAGCACTCGTTGAACTCCATTTCACAGTGCTAATGCAATGCACTACTATTTAAGCGTCGAAACAAGCAAAATATCTCGCAAATCGCGAAGATTTCGTTTATTTTGATGAAAAATAGCCGTCATTTCCTTCCCGATGGAGATATTTCGACGTATAAGCGCTCGTTGAACTCCATTTCACAGTGCTAATGCAATGCTCAACCATTTAAGCTATAAAAGAAGCAAAATATCTCGCAAATAGCGAATATTTCGATTATTTTGGCGAAAAATAGCAGTCGTTTCCTTCCCGTTGGAGATATTTCGACAGCTAAGCAATCGTTGAACTCCATTTCACAATGCTAATGCAATGCACTACTATTTAAGCGTCGAAACAAGCAAAATATCTCGCAAATCGCGAAGATTTCGTTTATTTTGATGAAAAATAACGGTCATTTCCTTCCCGTTGGAGATATTTCGACGTATAAGCGCTCGTTGAACTCCATTTCACAGTGCAAATGCAATGCACAACCATTTAAGCGTCGAAACAAGCAAAATATCTCGCAAATCGCGAAGATTTCGTTTATTTTGACGAAAAATAGCCGTCATTTCCTTCCCGTTGGAGATATTTCGACGTTTAAGCGCTCGATGAACTCCATTTCACAGTGCTAATGCAATGTACAACCATTTAAGCGTCGAAGCAAGCAAAATATCTCACAAATCGCGAAGATTTCGTTTATTTTGACGAAAAATAGCCGTCATTTCCTTCCCGTTGGAGATGTTTCGACGTTTAAGCGCTCGTTGAACTCCATTTCACAGTGCTAATGCAATGCACCACCATTGAAGCTATGAAAGAAGCAAAATATCTCGCAAATCGCGAATATTTCGTTTATTTTGGTGAAAAATAGCCGTCGTTTCCTTCCCGTTGGAGATATTTCGACGTTTAAGCGCTCGTTGAACTCCATCTCACAGTGCTAATGCAATGCACAACCATTTAAGCGTCGAAACAAGCAAAATATCTCGCCAATCGCGAAGATTTCGTTTATTTTGACGAAAAATAGCCGTCATTTCCTTCCCGTTGGAGATATTTCGACGTTTAGGCGCTCCTTGAACTCCATTTCACAGTGCTAATGCAATGCACCACCATTTAAGCTATGAAAGAAGCAAAATATCTCGCAAATCGCGAAGATTTTGTTTATTTTGATGAAAAATAGCCGTCATTTCCTTCCTGTTGGAGATATTTCGACGTTTAAGCGCTCGTTGAACTCCATTTCACAGTGCTAATGCAATGCACAACCATTTAAGCGTCGAAACGAGCAAAATATCTCGCAAATCGCGAAGATTTCGTTTATTTTGACGAAAAATGGCCGTCATTTCCTTCCTGTTGGAGATATTGCGACGTGTAAGCGCTCGATGAACTCCATTTCACAGTGCTAATGCAATGCACAACCATTTAAGAGTCGAAACAAGCAAAATATCTCGCAAATCGCGAAGATTTCGTTTATTTTGACGAAAAATAGCCGTCATTTCCTTCCCGTTGGAGATATTTCGACGTTTAAGCGCTCCTTGAACTCCATTTCACAGTGCTAATGCAATGCACCACCATTTAAGCTATGAAAGAAGCAAAATATCTCGCAAATCGCGAATATTTCGTTTATTTTGGTGAAAAATAGCCGTCGTTTCCTTCCCGTTGGAGATATTTCGACGGCTAAGCACTCGTTGAACTCCATTTCACAGTGCTAATGCAATGCACTACTATTTAAGAGTCGAAAGAAGCAAAATATCTCGCAAATCGCGAATATTTCGTTTATTTTGACGAAAAATAGCCGTCATTTCCTTCCCGTTGGAGATATTTCGACGTTTAAGCGCTCTATGAACTCCATTTCACAGTGCTAATGCAATGCACAACCATATAAGAGTCGAAACCAGCAAAATATCTCGCAAATCGCGAATATTTCGTTTATTTTGTCGAAAAATAGCCGTTATTTCCTTCCCGTTGGAGATGTTTCGACGTTTAAGCGGTCGTTGAACTCCATTTCACAGTGCTAATGCAATGCACCACCATTTAAGCTATGAAAGAAGCAAAATATCTCGCAAATCGCGAATATTTCGTTTATTTTGGTGAAAAATAGCCGTCGTTTCCTTCCCGTTGGAGATATTTCGACGGCTAAGCACTCGTTGAACTCCATTTCACAGTGCTAATGCAATGCACTACTATTTAAGCGTCGAAACAAGCAAAATATCTCGCAAATCGCGAAGATTTCGTTTATTTCGATGAAAAATAGCCGTCATTTCCTTCCCGTTGGAGATATTTCGACGTATAAGCGCTCGTTGAACTCCATTTCACAGTGCTAATGCAATGCTCAACCATTTAAGCGTCGAAACAAGCAAAATATCTCGCAAATCGCGAATATTTCGTTTATTTTGACGAAAAATAGCCGTCATTTCCTTCCCGTTGGAGATATTTCGACGTTTAGGCGCTCGTTGAACTCCATTTCACAGTGCTAATGCAATGCTCAACCATTTAAGCTATGAAAGAAGCAAAATATCTCGCAAATCGCGAATATTTCGTTTATTTTGGCGAAAAATAGCCGTCGTTTCCTTCCCGTTGGAGATATTTCGACGTTTAGGCGCTCGTTGAACTCCATTTCACAGTGCTAATGCAATGCACTACTATTTAAGCGTCGAAACAAGCAAAATATCTCGCAAATCGCGAATATTTCGTTTATTTTGACGAAAAATAGCCGTCATTTCCTTCCCGTTGGAGATATTTCGACGTTTAGGCGCTCCTTGAACTCCATTTCACAGTGCTAATGCAATGCACCACTATTTAAGCTATGAAAGAAGCAAAATATCTCGCAAATCGCGAAGATTTTGTTTATTTTGATGAAAAATAGCCGTCATTTCCTTCCTGTTGGAGATATTTCGACGTTTAAGCGCTCGTTGAACTTCATTTCACAGTGCTAATGCAATGCACAACCATTTAAGCGTCGAAACAAGCAAAATATCTCGCAAATCGCGAAGATTTCGTTTATTTTGGCGAAAAGTAGCCGTCATTTCCTTCCCGTTGGAGATATTTCGACGGCTAAGCACTCGTTGAACTCCATTTCACAGTGCTAATGCAATGCACTACTATTTAAGAGTCGAAAGAAGCAAAATATCTCGCAAATCGCGAATATTTCGTTTATTTTGACGAAAAATAGCCGTCATTTCCTTCCCGTTGGAGATATTTCGACGTTTAAGCGCTCTATGAACTCCATTTCACAGTGCTAATGCAATGCACAACCATTTAAGAGTCGAAACCAGCAAAATATCTCGCAAATCGCGAATATTTCGTTTATTTTGTCGAAAAATAGCCGTTATTTCCTTCCCGTTGGAGATGTTTCGACGTTTAAGCGGTCGTTGAACTCCATTTCACAGTGCTAATGCAATGCACCACCATTTAAGCTATGAAAGAAGCAAAATATCTCGCAAATCGCGAATATTTCGTTTATTTTGACGAAAAATAGCCGTCATTTCCTTCCCGTTGGAGATATTTCGACGTTTAGGCGCTCGTTGAACTCCATTTCACAGTGCTAATGCAATGCTCAACCATTTAAGCTATGAAAGAAGCAAAATATCTCGCAAATCGCGAATATTTCGTTTATTTTGGCGAAAAATAGCCGTCGTTTCCTTCCCGTTGGAGATATTTCGACGGCTAAGCACTCGTTGAACTCCATTTCACAGTGCTAATGCAATGCACTAATATTTAAGCGTCGAAACAAGCAAAATATCTCGCAAATCGCGAAGATTTCGTTTATTTCGATGAAAAATAGCCGTCATTTCCTTCCCGATGGAGATATTTCGACGTATAAGCGCTCGTTGAACTCCATTTCACAGTGCTAATGCAATGCTCAACCATTTAAGCGTCGAAACAAGCAAAATATCTCGCAAATCGCGAATATTTCGTTTATTTTGACGAAAAATAGCCGTCATTTCCTTCCCGTTGGAGATATTTCGACGTATAAGCGCTCGTTGAACTCCATTTCACAGTGCAAATGCAATGCACAACCATTTAAGCGTCGAAACAAGCAAAATATCTCGCAAATCGCGAAGATTTCGTTTATTTTGACGAAAAATAGCCGTCATTTCCTTCCCGTTGGAGATATTTCGACGTTTAAGCGCTCGTTGAACTCCATTTCACAGTGCTAATGCAATGCACAACCATTTAAGCGTCGAAACGAGCAAAATATCTCGCAAATCGCGAAGATTTCGTTTATTTTGACGAAAAATGGCCGTCATTTCCTTCCTGTTGGAGATATTGCGACGTGTAAGCGCTCGATGAACTCCATTTCACAGTGCTAATGCAATGCACAACCATTTAAGAGTCGAAACAAGCAAAATATCTCGCAAATCGCGAAGATTTCGTTTATTTTGACGAAAAATAGCCGTCATTTCCTTCCCGTTGGAGATATTTCGACGTTTAAGCGCTCCTTGAACTCCATTTCACAGTGCTAATGCAATGCACCACCATTTAAGCTATGAAAGAAGCAAAATATCTCGCAAATCGCGAATATTTCGTTTATTTTGGTGAAAAATAGCCGTCGTTTCCTTCCCGTTGGAGATATTTCGACGGCTAAGCACTCGTTGAACTCCATTTCACAGTGCTAATGCAATGCACTACTATTTAAGAGTCGAAAGAAGCAAAATATCTCGCAAATCGCGAATATTTCGTTTATTTTGACGAAAAATAGCCGTCATTTCCTTCCCGTTGGAGATATTTCGACGTTTAAGCGCTCTATGAACTCCATTTCACAGTGCTAATGCAATGCACAACCATATAAGAGTCGAAACCAGCAAAATATCTCGCAAATCGCGAATATTTCGTTTATTTTGTCGAAAAATAGCCGTTATTTCCTTCCCGTTGGAGATGTTTCGACGTTTAAGCGGTCGTTGAACTCCATTTCACAGTGCTAATGCAATGCACCACCATTTAAGCTATGAAAGAAGCAAAATATCTCGCAAATCGCGAATATTTCGTTTATTTTGGTGAAAAATAGCCGTCGTTTCCTTCCCGTTGGAGATATTTCGACGGCTAAGCACTCGTTGAACTCCATTTCACAGTGCTAATGCAATGCACTACTATTTAAGCGTCGAAACAAGCAAAATATCTCGCAAATCGCGAAGATTTCGTTTATTTCGATGAAAAATAGCCGTCATTTCCTTCCCGTTGGAGATATTTCGACGTATAAGCGCTCGTTGAACTCCATTTCACAGTGCTAATGCAATGCTCAACCATTTAAGCGTCGAAACAAGCAAAATATCTCGCAAATCGCGAATATTTCGTTTATTTTGACGAAAAATAGCCGTCATTTCCTTCCCGTTGGAGATATTTCGACGTATAAGCGCTCGTTGAACTCCATTTCACAGTGCAAATGCAATGCACAACCATTTAAGCGTCGAAACAAGCAAAATATCTCGCAAATCGCGAAGATTTTGTTTATTTTGACGAAAAATAGCCGTCATTTCCTTCCCGTTGGAGATATTTCGACGTTTAAGCGCTCGTTGAACTCCATTTCACAGTGCTAATGCAATGCACAACCATTTAAGCGTCGAAACGAGCAAAATATCTCGCAAATCGCGAAGATTTCGTTTATTTTGACGAAAAATGGCCGTCATTTCCTTCCTGTTGGAGATATTGCGACGTGTAAGCGCTCGATGAACTCCATTTCACAGTGCTAATGCAATGCACAACCATTTAAGAGTCGAAACAAGCAAAATATCTCGCAAATCGCGAAGATTTCGTTTATTTTGACGAAAAATAGCCGTCATTTCCTTCCCGTTGGAGATATTTCGACGTTTAAGCGCTCCTTGAACTCCATTTCACAGTGCTAATGCAATGCACCACCATTTAAGCTATGAAAGAAGCAAAATATCTCGCAAATCGCGAATATTTCGTTTATTTTGGTGAAAAATAGCCGTCGTTTCCTTCCCGTTGGAGATATTTCGACGGCTAAGCACTCGTTGAACTCCATTTCACAGTGCTAATGCAATGCACTACTATTTAAGAGTCGAAAGAAGCAAAATATCTCGCAAATCGCGAATATTTCGTTTATTTTGACGAAAAATAGCCGTCATTTCCTTCCCGTTGGAGATATTTCGACGTTTAAGCGCTCTATGAACTCCATTTCACAGTGCTAATGCAATGCACAACCATATAAGAGTCGAAACCAGCAAAATATCTCGCAAATCGCGAATATTTCGTTTATTTTGTCGAAAAATAGCCGTTATTTCCTTCCCGTTGGAGATGTTTCGACGTTTAAGCGGTCGTTGAACTCCATTTCACAGTGCTAATGCAATGCACCACCATTTAAGCTATGAAAGAAGCAAAATATCTCGCAAATCGCGAATATTTCGTTTATTTTGGTGAAAAATAGCCGTCGTTTCCTTCCCGTTGGAGATATTTCGACGGCTAAGCACTCGTTGAACTCCATTTCACAGTGCTAATGCAATGCACTACTATTTAAGCGTCGAAACAAGCAAAATATCTCGCAAATCGCGAAGATTTCGTTTATTTCGATGAAAAATAGCCGTCATTTCCTTCCCGTTGGAGATATTTCGACGTATAAGCGCTCGTTGAACTCCATTTCACAGTGCTAATGCAATGCTCAACCATTTAAGCGTCGAAACAAGCAAAATATCTCGCAAATCGCGAATATTTCGTTTATTTTGACGAAAAATAGCCGTCATTTCCTTCCCGTTGGAGATATTTCGACGTTTAGGCGCTCGTTGAACTCCATTTCACAGTGCTAATGCAATGCTCAACCATTTAAGCTATGAAAGAAGCAAAATATCTCGCAAATCGCGAATATTTCGTTTATTTTGGCGAAAAATAGCCGTCGTTTCCTTCCCGTTGGAGATATTTCGACGGCTAAGCACTCGTTGAACTCCATTTCACAGTGCTAATGCAATGCACTACTATTTAAGCGTCGAAACAAGCAAAATATCTCGCAAATCGCGAATATTTCGTTTATTTTGACGAAAAATAGCCGTCATTTCCTTCCCGTTGGAGATATTTCGACGTTTAGGCGCTCCTTGAACTCCATTTCACAGTGCTAATGCAATGCACCACTATTTAAGCTATGAAAGAAGCAAAATATCTCGCAAATCGCGAAGATTTTGTTTATTTTGATGAAAAATAGCCGTCATTTCCTTCCTGTTGGAGATATTTCGACGTTTAAGCGCTCGTTGAACTTCATTTCACAGTGCTAATGCAATGCACAACCATTTAAGCGTCGAAACAAGCAAAATATCTCGCAAATCGCGAAGATTTCGTTTATTTTGGCGAAAAGTAGCCGTCATTTCCTTCCCGTTGGAGATATTTCGACGGCTAAGCACTCGTTGAACTCCATTTCACAGTGCTAATGCAATGCACTACTATTTAAGAGTCGAAAGAAGCAAAATATCTCGCAAATCGCGAATATTTCGTTTATTTTGACGAAAAATAGCCGTCATTTCCTTCCCGTTGGAGATATTTCGACGTTTAAGCGCTCTATGAACTCCATTTCACAGTGCTAATGCAATGCACAACCATTTAAGAGTCGAAACCAGCAAAATATCTCGCAAATCGCGAATATTTCGTTTATTTTGTCGAAAAATAGCCGTTATTTCCTTCCCGTTGGAGATGTTTCGACGTTTAAGCGGTCGTTGAACTCCATTTCACAGTGCTAATGCAATGCACCACCATTTAAGCTATGAAAGAAGCAAAATATCTCGCAAATCGCGAATATTTCGTTTATTTTGACGAAAAATAGCCGTCATTTCCTTCCCGTTGGAGATATTTCGACGTTTAGGCGCTCGTTGAACTCCATTTCACAGTGCTAATGCAATGCTCAACCATTTAAGCTATGAAAGAAGCAAAATATCTCGCAAATCGCGAATATTTCGTTTATTTTGGCGAAAAATAGCCGTCGTTTCCTTCCCGTTGGAGATATTTCGACGGCTAAGCACTCGTTGAACTCCATTTCACAGTGCTAATGCAATGCACTAATATTTAAGCGTCGAAACAAGCAAAATATCTCGCAAATCGCGAAGATTTCGTTTATTTCGATGAAAAATAGCCGTCATTTCCTTCCCGATGGAGATATTTCGACGTATAAGCGCTCGTTGAACTCCATTTCACAGTGCTAATGCAATGCTCAACCATTTAAGCGTCGAAACAAGCAAAATATCTCGCAAATCGCGAATATTTCGTTTATTTTGACGAAAAATAGCCGTCATTTCCTTCCCGTTGGAGATATTTCGACGTATAAGCGCTCGTTGAACTCCATTTCACAGTGCAAATGCAATGCACAACCATTTAAGCGTCGAAACAAGCAAAATATCTCGCAAATCGCGAAGATTTCGTTTATTTTGACGAAAAATAGCCGTCATTTCCTTCCCGTTGGAGATATTTCGACGTTTAAGCGCTCGATGAACTCCATTTCACAGTGCTAATGCAATGTACAACCATTTAAGCGTCGAAGCAAGCAAAATATCTCACAAATCGCGAAGATTTCGTTTATTTTGACGAAAAATAGCCGTCATTTCCTTCCCGTTGGAGATGTTTCGACGTTTAAGCGCTCGTTGAACTCCATTTCACAGTGCTAATGCAATGCACCACCATTGAAGCTATGAAAGAAGCAAAATATCTCGCAAATCGCGAATATTTCGTTTATTTTGGTGAAAAATAGCCGTCGTTTCCTTCCCGTTGGAGATATTTCGACGTTTAAGCGCTCGTTGAACTCCATCTCACAGTGCTAATGCAATGCACAACCATTTAAGCGTCGAAACAAGCAAAATATCTCGCCAATCGCGAAGATTTCGTTTATTTTGACGAAAAATAGCCGTCATTTCCTTCCCGTTGGAGATATTTCGACGTTTAGGCGCTCCTTGAACTCCATTTCACAGTGCTAATGCAATGCACCACCATTTAAGCTATGAAAGAAGCAAAATATCTCGCAAATCGCGAAGATTTTGTTTATTTTGATGAAAAATAGCCGTCATTTCCTTCCTGTTGGAGATATTTCGACGTTTAAGCGCTCGTTGAACTCCATTTCACAGTGCTAATGCAATGCACAACCATTTAAGCGTCGAAACGAGCAAAATATCTCGCAAATCGCGAAGATTTCGTTTATTTTGACGAAAAATGGCCGTCATTTCCTTCCTGTTGGAGATATTGCGACGTGTAAGCGCTCGATGAACTCCATTTCACAGTGCTAATGCAATGCACAACCATTTAAGAGTCGAAACAAGCAAAATATCTCGCAAATCGCGAAGATTTCGTTTATTTTGACGAAAAATAGCCGTCATTTCCTTCCCGTTGGAGATATTTCGACGTTTAAGCGCTCCTTGAACTCCATTTCACAGTGCTAATGCAATGCACCACCATTTAAGCTATGAAAGAAGCAAAATATCTCGCAAATCGCGAATATTTCGTTTATTTTGGTGAAAAATAGCCGTCGTTTCCTTCCCGTTGGAGATATTTCGACGGCTAAGCACTCGTTGAACTCCATTTCACAGTGCTAATGCAATGCACTACTATTTAAGAGTCGAAAGAAGCAAAATATCTCGCAAATCGCGAATATTTCGTTTATTTTGACGAAAAATAGCCGTCATTTCCTTCCCGTTGGAGATATTTCGACGTTTAAGCGCTCTATGAACTCCATTTCACAGTGCTAATGCAATGCACAACCATATAAGAGTCGAAACCAGCAAAATATCTCGCAAATCGCGAATATTTCGTTTATTTTGTCGAAAAATAGCCGTTATTTCCTTCCCGTTGGAGATGTTTCGACGTTTAAGCGGTCGTTGAACTCCATTTCACAGTGCTAATGCAATGCACCACCATTTAAGCTATGAAAGAAGCAAAATATCTCGCAAATCGCGAATATTTCGTTTATTTTGGTGAAAAATAGCCGTCGTTTCCTTCCCGTTGGAGATATTTCGACGGCTAAGCACTCGTTGAACTCCATTTCACAGTGCTAATGCAATGCACTACTATTTAAGCGTCGAAACAAGCAAAATATCTCGCAAATCGCGAAGATTTCGTTTATTTCGATGAAAAATAGCCGTCATTTCCTTCCCGTTGGAGATATTTCGACGTATAAGCGCTCGTTGAACTCCATTTCACAGTGCTAATGCAATGCTCAACCATTTAAGCGTCGAAACAAGCAAAATATCTCGCAAATCGCGAATATTTCGTTTATTTTGACGAAAAATAGCCGTCATTTCCTTCCCGTTGGAGATATTTCGACGTTTAGGCGCTCGTTGAACTCCATTTCACAGTGCTAATGCAATGCTCAACCATTTAAGCTATGAAAGAAGCAAAATATCTCGCAAATCGCGAATATTTCGTTTATTTTGGCGAAAAATAGCCGTCGTTTCCTTCCCGTTGGAGATATTTCGACGGCTAAGCACTCGTTGAACTCCATTTCACAGTGCTAATGCAATGCACTACTATTTAAGCGTCGAAACAAGCAAAATATCTCGCAAATCGCGAATATTTCGTTTATTTTGACGAAAAATAGCCGTCATTTCCTTCCCGTTGGAGATATTTCGACGTTTAGGCGCTCCTTGAACTCCATTTCACAGTGCTAATGCAATGCACCACTATTTAAGCTATGAAAGAAGCAAAATATCTCGCAAATCGCGAAGATTTTGTTTATTTTGATGAAAAATAGCCGTCATTTCCTTCCTGTTGGAGATATTTCGACGTTTAAGCGCTCGTTGAACTTCATTTCACAGTGCTAATGCAATGCACAACCATTTAAGCGTCGAAACAAGCAAAATATCTCGCAAATCGCGAAGATTTCGTTTATTTTGGCGAAAAGTAGCCGTCATTTCCTTCCCGTTGGAGATATTTCGACGGCTAAGCACTCGTTGAACTCCATTTCACAGTGCTAATGCAATGCACTACTATTTAAGAGTCGAAAGAAGCAAAATATCTCGCAAATCGCGAATATTTCGTTTATTTTGACGAAAAATAGCCGTCATTTCCTTCCCGTTGGAGATATTTCGACGTTTAAGCGCTCTATGAACTCCATTTCACAGTGCTAATGCAATGCACAACCATTTAAGAGTCGAAACCAGCAAAATATCTCGCAAATCGCGAATATTTCGTTTATTTTGTCGAAAAATAGCCGTTATTTCCTTCCCGTTGGAGATGTTTCGACGTTTAAGCGGTCGTTGAACTCCATTTCACAGTGCTAATGCAATGCACCACCATTTAAGCTATGAAAGAAGCAAAATATCTCGCAAATCGCGAATATTTCGTTTATTTTGACGAAAAATAGCCGTCATTTCCTTCCCGTTGGAGATATTTCGACGTTTAGGCGCTCGTTGAACTCCATTTCACAGTGCTAATGCAATGCTCAACCATTTAAGCTATGAAAGAAGCAAAATATCTCGCAAATCGCGAATATTTCGTTTATTTTGGCGAAAAATAGCCGTCGTTTCCTTCCCGTTGGAGATATTTCGACGGGTAAGCACTCGTTGAACTCCATTTCACAGTGCTAATGCAATGCACTAATATTTAAGCGTCGAAACAAGCAAAATATCTCGCAAATCGCGAAGATTTCGTTTATTTCGATGAAAAATAGCCGTCATTTCCTTCCCGATGGAGATATTTCGACGTATAAGCGCTCGTTGAACTCCATTTCACAGTGCTAATGCAATGCTCAACCATTTAAGCGTCGAAACAAGCAAAATATCTCGCAAATCGCGAATATTTCGTTTATTTTGACGAAAAATAGCCGTCATTTCCTTCCCGTTGGAGATATTTCGACGTTTAGGCGCTCCTTGAACTCCATTTCACAGTGCTAATGCAATGCACCACCATTTAAGCTATGAAAGGAGCAAAATATCTCGCAAATCGCGAAGATTTTGTTTATTTTGATGAAAAATAGCCGTCATTTCCTTCCTGTTGGAGATATTTCGACGTTTAAGCGCTCGTTGAACTTCATTTCACAGTGCTAATGCAATGCACAACCATTTAAGCGTCGAAACAAGCAAAATATCTCGCAAATCGCGAAGATTTCGTTCATTTTGGCGAAAAGTAGCCGTCATTTCCTTCCCGTTGGAGATATTTCGACGTTTAAGCGCTCGTTGAACTCCATTTCACAGTGCTAATGCAATGCACAACCATTTAAGCGTCGAAACGAGCAAAATATCTCGCAAATCGCGAAGATTTCGTTTATTTTGACGAAAAATGGCCGTCATTTCCTTCCTGTTGGAGATATTTCGACGTGTAAGCGCTCGATGAACTCCATTTCACAGTGCTAATGCAATGCACAACCATTTAAGAGTCGAAACAAGCAAAATATCTCGCAAATCGCGAGGATTTCGTTTATTTTGACGAAAAATAGCCGTCATTTCCTTCCCGTTGGAGATATTTCGACGTTTAAGCGCTCCTTGAACTCCATTTCACAGTGCTAATGCAATGCACCACCATTTAAGCTATGAAAGAAGCAAAATATCTCGCAAATCGCGAATATTTCGTTTATTTTGGTGAAAAATAGCCGTCGTTTCCTTCCCGTTGGAGATATTTCGACGGCTAAGCACTCGTTGAACTCCATTTCACAGTGCTAATGCAATGCACTACTATTTAAGAGTCGAAAGAAGCAAAATATCTCGCAAATCGCGAAGATTTCGTTTATTTTGACGAAAAATAGCCGTCATTTCCTTCCCGTTGTAGATATTTCGACGTTTAAGCGCTCCTTGAACTCCATTTCACAGTGCTAATGCAATGCACAACCATTTAAGCGTTGAAACAAGCAAAATATCTCGCAAATCGCGAATATTTCGTTTATTTTGACGAAAAATAGCCGTCATTTCCTTCCCGTTGGAGATATTTCGACGTTTAAGCACTCGTTGAACTCCATTTCACAGTGCTAATGCAATGCACAACTATTTAAGCGTCGAAACCAGCAAAATATCACGCAAATCGCGAAGATTTCGTTTATTTTGACGAAAAATAGCCGTCATTTCCTTCCCGTTGGAGATATTTCGACGTTTAAGCGCTCTATGAACTCCATTTCACAGTGCTAATGCAATGCACAACCATTTAAGAGTCGAAACCAGCAAAATATCTCGCAAATCGCGAATATTTCGTTTATTTTGACGAAAAATAGCCGTTATTTCCTTCCCGTTGGAGATGTCTCGACGTTTAAGCGCTCGTTGAACTCCATTTCACAGTGCTAATGCAATGCACCACTATTTAAGCTATGAAAGAAGCAAAATATCTCGCAAATCGCGAATATTTCGTTTATTTTGGTGAAAAATAGCCGTCGTTTCCTTCCCGTTGGAGATATTTCGACGGCTAAGCACTCGTTGAACTCCATTTCACAGTGCTAATGCAATGCACTACTATTTAAGCGTCGAAACAAGCAAAATATCTCGCAAATCGCGAAGATTTCGTTTATTTCGATGAAAAATAGCCGTCATTTCCTTCCCGTTGGAGATATTTCGACGTATAAGCGCTCGTTGAACTCCATTTCACAGTGCTAATGCAATGCTCAACCATTTAAGCGTCGAAACAAGCAAAATATCTCGCAAATCGCGAATATTTCGTTTATTTTGACGAAAAATAGCCGTCATTTCCTTCCCGTTGGAGATATTTCGACGTTTAGGCGCTCGTTGAACTCCATTTCACAGTGCTAATGCAATGCACCACCATTTAAGCTATGAAAGAAGCAAAATATCTCGCAAATCGCGTATATTTCGTTTATTTTGACGAAAGATAGCCGTCGTTTCCTTCCCGTTGGAGATATTTCGACGTTTAAGCACTCGTTGAACTCCATTTCACAGTGCTAATGCAATGCACTACTATTTAAGCGTCGAAACAAGCAAAATATCTCGCAAATCGCGAAGATTTCGTTTATTTTGATGAAAAATAGCCGTCATTTCCTTCCCGATGGAGATATTTCGACGTATAAGCGCTCGTTGAACTCCATTTCACAGTGCTAATGCAATGCTCAACCATTTAAGCTATAAAAGAAGCAAAATATCTCGCAAATAGCGAATATTTCGATTATTTTGGCGAAAAATAGCAGTCGTTTCCTTCCCGTTGGAGATATTTCGACAGCTAAGCAATCGTTGAACTCCATTTCACAATGCTAATGCAATGCACTACTATTTAAGCGTCGAAACAAGCAAAATATCTCGCAAATCGCGAAGATTTCGTTTATTTCGATGAAAAATAGCCGTCATTTCCTTCCCGTTGGAGATATTTCGACGTTTAAGCGCTCGTTGAACTCCATTTCACAGTGCTAATGCAATGCACCACCATTTAAGCTATGAAAGAAGCAAAATATCTCGCAAATCGCGAATATTTCGTTTATTTTGGTGAAAAATAGCCGTCGTTTCCTTCCCGTTGGAGATATTTCGACGGCTAAGCACTCGTTGAACTCCATTTCACAGTGCTAATGCAATGCACTACTATTTAAGAGTCGAAAGAAGCAAAATATCTCGCAAATCGCGAAGATTTCGTTTATTTTGACGAAAAATAGCCGTCATTTCCTTCCCGTTGTAGATATTTCGACGTTTAAGCGCTCCTTGAACTCCATTTCACAGTGCTAATGCAATGCACAACCATTTAAGCGTCGAAACAAGCAAAATATCTCGCAAATCGCGAATATTTCGTTTATTTTGACGAAAAATAGCCGTCATTTCCTTCCCGTTGGAGATATTTCGACGTTTAGGCGCTCCTTGAACTCCATTTCACAGTGCTAATGCAATGCTCAACCATTTAAGCTATGAAAGAAGCAAAATATCTCGCAAATCGCGAATATTTCGTTTATTTTGGCGAAAAATAGCCGTCGTTTCCTTCCCGTTGGAGATATTTCGACGGCTAAGCACTCGTTGAACTCCATTTCACAGTGCTAATGCAATGCACTACTATTTAAGCGTCGAAACAAGCAAAATATCTCGCAAATAGCGAAGATTTCGTTTATTTCGATGAAAAATAGCCGTCATTTCCTTCCCGATGGAGATATTTCGACGTATAAGCGCTCGTTGAACTCCATTTCACAGTGCTAATGCAATGCTCAACCATTTAAGCGTCGAAACAAGCAAAATATCTCGCAAATCGCGAATATTTCGTTTATTTTGACGAAAAATAGCCGTCATTTCCTTCCCGTTGGAGATATTTCGACGTTTAGGCGCTCCTTGAACTCCATTTCACAGTGCTAATGCAATGCACCACCATTTAAGCTATGAAAGAAGCAAAATATCTCGCAAATCGCGAAGATTTTGTTTATTTTGATGAAAAATAGCCGTCATTTCCTTCCTGTTGGAGATATTTCGACGTATAAGCGCTCGTTGAACTCCATTTCACAGTGCTAATGCAATGCACAACCATTTAAGCGTCGAAACAATCAAAATATCTCGCAAATCGCGAAGATAACATTTATTTTCACGAAAAATAAGCGTCATTTCCTTCCCGTTGGAGATATTTCGACGTCTAAGCACTCGTTGAACTCCATTTCACAGTGCTAATGCAATGCACAACCATTTAAGCGTCCATACAATCAAAATATCTCGCAAATCGCGACGATTTCGTCGATTTTGCCGAAAAATAGCCGTCATTTCCTTCCCGTTGGAGATATTTCGACGTTTAAGCACACGTTGAACTCCATTTCACAGTGGTAATGCAGTGCAAAACCATTTAAGCGTCGAAACAAGCAAAGTATCTCGCAAATCGCGAAGATTTCGTTTATTTCGATGAAAAATAGCCGTCATTTCCTTCCCGTTGGAGATATTGCGACGTATAAGCGCTCGTTGAACTCCATTTCACAGTGCTAATGCAATGCTCAAACATTTAAGCGTCGAAACAAGCAAAATATCTCGCAAATCGCGAATATTTCGTTTATTTTGACGAAAAATAGCCGTCATTTCCTTCCCGTTGGAGATATTTCGACGTTTAGGCGCTCGTTGAACTCCATTTCACAGTGCTAATGCAATGCACCACCATTTAAGCTATGAAAGAAGCAAAATATCTCGCAAATCGCGAAGATTTCGTTTATTTTGACGAAAAATAGCCGTCACTACCTTCCCTTTGGAGATATTTCTACGTTTAAGCGCTCGTTGAACTCCATTTCACAGTGCTAATGCAATGCACTACTATTTATGCGTCGAAACAAGCAAAATATCTCGCAAATCGCGAAGATTTCGTTTATTTTGACGAAAAATAGCCGTCATTTCCTTCCAGTTGGAGATATTTCGACGTTTAAGCGCTCCTTGAACTCCATTTCACAGTGCTAATGCAATGCACAACCATTTAAGAGTCGAAAGAAGCAAAATATCTCGCAAATCGCGAAGATTTCGTTCATTTTGACGAAAAATAGCCGTCATTTCCTTCCAGTTGGAGATATTTCGACGTTTAAGCGCTCCTTGAACTCCATTTCACAGTGCTAATGCAATGCACAACCATTTAAGCGTTGAAACAAGCAAAATATCTCGCAAATCGCGAAGATTTCGTTTATTTTGACGAAAAATAGCCGTCATTACCTTCCCGTTGGAGATACTTCGACGTTTAAGCGCTCGTTGAACTCCATTTCACAGTGCTAATGCAATGCACAACCAGTTAAGCGTCGAAACAATCAAAATATCTCGCAAATCGCGAAAATTTCATTTATTTTGACGAAAAATAGCCGTCATTTCCTTCCCGCTGGAGATATTTCGACGTTTAATCAATCGTTGAACTCCATTTCACAGTGCTAATGCATTGCACAAACAGTTAAACGTCGAAACAATCAAAATATCTCGCAAATCGCGAAGATTTCGTCGATTTTGACGAAAAATAGCCGTCATTTCCTTCCCGTTGGAGATATTTCGACGTTTAAGCGCTCCTTGAACTCCATTTCACAGTGCTAATGCAATGCACAACCATTTAAGAGTCGAAAGAAGCAAAATATCTCGCAAATCGCGAAGATTTCGTTCATTTTGACGAAAAATAGCCGTCATTTCCTTCCAGTTGGAGATATTTCGACGTTTAAGCGCTCCTTGAACTCCATTTCACAGTGCTAATGCAATGCACTACTATTTAAGCGTCGAAACAAGCAAAATATCTCGCAAATCGCGAAGATTTCGTTTATTTCGATGAAAAATAGCCGTCATTTCCTTCCCGATGGAGATATTTCGACGTATAAGCGCTCGTTGAACTCCATTTCACAGTGCTAATGCAATGCTCAACCATTTAAGCGTCGAAACAAGCAAAATATCTCGCAAATCGCGAATATTTCGTTTATTTTGACGAAAAATAGCCGTCATTTCCTTCCCGTTGGAGATATTTCGACGATTAGGCGCTCCTTGAACTCCATTTCACAGTGCTAATGCAATGCACCACCATTTAAGCTATGAAAGAAGCAAAATATCTCAAAAATCGCGAAGATTTTGTTTATTTTGATGAAAAATAGCCGTCATTTCCTTCCTGTTGGAGATATTTCGACGTTTAAGCGCTCGTTGAACTTCATTTCACAGTGCTAATGCAATGCACAACCATTTAAGCGTCGAAACAAGCAAAATATCTCGCAAATCGCGAAGATTTCGTTTATTTTGGCGAAAAGTAGCCGTCATTTCCTTCCCGTTGGAGATATTTCGACGTTTAAGCGCTCGTTGAACTCCATTTCACAGTGCTAATGCAATGCACAACCATTTAAGAGTCGAAACAAGCAAAATATCTCGCAAATCGCGAGGATTTCGTTTATTTTGACGAAAAATAGCCGTCATTTCCTTCCCGTTGGAGATATTTCGACGTTTAAGCGCTCCTTGAACTCCATTTCACAGTGCTAATGCAATGCACCACCATTTAAGCTATGAAAGAAGCAAAATATCTCGCAAATCGCGAATATTTCGTTTATTTTGGTGAAAAATAGCCGTCGTTTCCTTCCCGTTGGAGATATTTCGACGGCTAAGCACTCTTTGAACTCCATTTCACAGTGCTAATGCAATGCACTACTATTTAAGAGTCGAAAGAAGCAAAATATCTCGCAAATCGCGAAGATTTCGTTTATTTTGGCGAAAAATAGCCGTCATTTCCTTCCCGTTGTAGATATTTCGACGTTTAAGCGCTCCTTGAACTCCATTTCACAGTGCTAATGCAATGCACAACCATTTAAGCGTTGAAACAAGCAAAATATCTCGCAAATCGCGAATATTTCGTTTATTTTGACGAAAAATAGCCGTCATTTCCTTCCCGTTGGAGATATTTCGACGTTTAAGCACTCGTTGAACTCCATTTCACAGTGCTAATGCAATGCACAACTATTTAAGCGTCGAAACCAGCAAAATATCACGCAAATCGCGAAGATTTCGTTTATTTTGACGAAAAATAGCCGTCATTTCCTTCCCGTTGGAGATATTTCGACGTTTAAGCGCTCTATGAACTCCATTTCACAGTGCTAATGCAATGCACAACCATTTAAGAGTCGAAACCAGCAAAATATCTCGCAAATCGCGAATATTTCGTTTATTTTGACGAAAAATAGCCGTTATTTCCTTCCCGTTGGAGATGTTTCGACGTTTAAGCGCTCGTTGAACTCCATTTCACAGTGCTAATGCAATGCACCACTATTTAAGCTATGAAAGAAGCAAAATATCTCGCAAATCGCGAATATTTCGTTTATTTTGGTGAAAAATAGCCGTCGTTTCCTTCCCGTTGGAGATATTTCGACGTCTAAGCACTCGTTGAACTCCATTTCACAGTGCTAATGCAATGCACTACTATTTAAGCGTCGAAACAAGCAAAATATCTCGCAAATCGCGAAGATTTCGTTTATTTCGATGAAAAATAGCCGTCATTTCCTTCCCGTTGGAGATATTTCGACGTTTAGGCGCCCGTTGAACTCCATTTCACAGTGCTAATGCAATGCACCACCATTTAAGCTATGAAAGAAGCAAAATATCTCGCAAATCGCGAAAATTTCATTTATTTTGACGAAAAATAGCCGTCATTTCCTTCCCGCTGGAGATATTTCGACGTTTAATCAATCGTTGAACTCCATTTCACAGTGCTAATGCATTGCACAAACAGTTAAACGTCGAAACAATCAAAATATCTCGCAAATCGCGAAGATTTCGTCGATTTTGACGAAAAATAGCCGTCATTTCCTTCCCGTTGGAGATATTTCGACGTTTAAGCGCTCCTTGAACTCCATTTCACAGTGCTAATGCAATGCACAACCATTTAAGAGTCGAAAGAAGCAAAATATCTCGCAAATCGCGAAGATTTCGTTCATTTTGACGAAAAATAGCCGTCATTTCCTTCCAGTTGGAGATATTTCGACGTTTAAGCGCTCCTTGAACTCCATTTCACAGTGCTAATGCAATGCACTACTATTTAAGCGTCGAAACAAGCAAAATATCTCGCAAATCGCGAAGATTTCGTTTATTTCGATGAAAAATAGCCGTCATTTCCTTCCCGATGGAGATATTTCGACGTATAAGCGCTCGTTGAACTCCATTTCACAGTGCTAATGCAATGCTCAACCATTTAAGCGTCGAAACAAGCAAAATATCTCGCAAATCGCGAATATTTCGTTTATTTTGACGAAAAATAGCCGTCATTTCCTTCCCGTTGGAGATATTTCGACGATTAGGCGCTCCTTGAACTCCATTTCACAGTGCTAATGCAATGCACCACCATTTAAGCTATGAAAGAAGCAAAATATCTCAAAAATCGCGAAGATTTTGTTTATTTTGATGAAAAATAGCCGTCATTTCCTTCCTGTTGGAGATATTTCGACGTTTAAGCGCTCGTTGAACTTCATTTCACAGTGCTAATGCAATGCACAACCATTTAAGCGTCGAAACAAGCAAAATATCTCGCAAATCGCGAAGATTTCGTTTATTTTGGCGAAAAGTAGCCGTCATTTCCTTCCCGTTGGAGATATTTCGACGTTTAAGCGCTCGTTGAACTCCATTTCACAGTGCTAATGCAATGCACAACCATTTAAGCGTCGAAACGAGCAAAATATCTCGCAAATCGCGAAGATTTCGTTTATTTTGACGAAAAATGGCCGTCATTTCCTTCCTGTTGGAGATATTTCGACGTGTAAGCGCTCGATGAACTCCATTTCACAGTGCTAATGCAATGCACAACCATTTAAGAGTCGAAACAAGCAAAATATCTCGCAAATCGCGAGGATTTCGTTTATTTTGACGAAAAATAGCCGTCATTTCCTTCCCGTTGGAGATATTTCGACGTTTAAGCGCTCCTTGAACTCCATTTCACAGTGCTAATGCAATGCACCACCATTTAAGCTATGAAAGAAGCAAAATATCTCGCAAATCGCGAATATTTCGTTTATTTTGGTGAAAAATAGCCGTCGTTTCCTTCCCGTTGGAGATATTTCGACGGCTAAGCACTCTTTGAACTCCATTTCACAGTGCTAATGCAATGCACTACTATTTAAGAGTCGAAAGAAGCAAAATATCTCGCAAATCGCGAAGATTTCGTTTATTTTGACGAAAAATAGCCGTCATTTCCTTCCCGTTGTAGATATTTCGACGTTTAAGCGCTCCTTGAACTCCATTTCACAGTGCTAATGCAATGCACAACCATTTAAGCGTTGAAACAAGCAAAATATCTCGCAAATCGCGAATATTTCGTTTATTTTGACGAAAAATAGCCGTCATTTCCTTCCCGTTGGAGATATTTCGACGTTTAAGCACTCGTTGAACTCCATTTCACAGTGCTAATGCAATGCACAACTATTTAAGCGTCGAAACCAGCAAAATATCACGCAAATCGCGAAGATTTCGTTTATTTTGACGAAAAATAGCCGTCATTTCCTTCCCGTTGGAGATATTTCGACGTTTAAGCGCTCTATGAACTCCATTTCACAGTGCCAATGCAATGCACAACCATTTAAGAGTCGAAACCAGCAAAATATCTCGCAAATCGCGAATATTTCGTTTATTTTGACGAAAAATAGCCGTTATTTCCTTCCCGTTGGAGATGTTTCGACGTTTAAGCGCTCGTTGAACTCCATTTCACAGTGCTAATGCAATGCACCACTATTTAAGCTATGAAAGAAGCAAAATATCTCGCAAATCGCGAATATTTCGTTTATTTTGGTGAAAAATAGCCGTCGTTTCCTTCCCGTTGGAGATATTTCGACGGCTAAGCACTCGTTGAACTCCATTTCACAGTGCTAATGCAATGCACTACTATTTAAGCGTCGAAACAAGCAAAATATCTCGCAAATCGCGAAGATTTCGTTTATTTCGATGAAAAATAGCCGTCATTTCCTTCCCGTTGGAGATATTTCGACGTTTAGGCGCTCGTTGAACTCCATTTCACAGTGCTAATGCAATGCACCACCATTTAAGCTATGAAAGAAGCAAAATATCTCGCAAATCGCGTATATTTCGTTTATTTTGACGAAAGATAGCCGTCGTTTCCTTCCCGTTGGAGATATTTCGACGTTTAAGCACTCGTTGAACTCCATTTCACAGTGCTAATGCAATGCACTACTATTTAAGCGTCGAAACAAGCAAAATATCTCGCAAATCGCGAAGATTTCGTTTATTTTGATGAAAAATAGCCGTCATTTCCTTCCCGATGGAGATATTTCGACGTATAAGCGCTCGTTGAACTCCATTTCACAGTGCTAATGCAATGCTCAACCATTTAAGCTATAAAAGAAGCAAAATATCTCGCAAATAGCGAATATTTCGATTATTTTGGCGAAAAATAGCAGTCGTTTCCTTCCCGTTGGAGATATTTCGACAGCTAAGCAATCGTTGAACTCCATTTCACAATGCTAATGCAATGCACTACTATTTAAGCGTCGAAACAAGCAAAATATCTCGCAAATCGCGAAGATTTCGTTTATTTTGATGAAAAATAACGGTCATTTCCTTCCCGTTGGAGATATTTCGACGTATAAGCGCTCGTTGAACTCCATTTCACAGTGCAAATGCAATGCACAACCATTTAAGCGTCGAAACAAGCAAAATATCTCGCAAATCGCGAAGATTTCGTTTATTTTGACGAAAAATAGCCGTCATTTCCTTCCCGTTGGAGATATTTCGACGTTTAAGCGCTCGATGAACTCCATTTCACAGTGCTAATGCAATGTACAACCATTTAAGCGTCGAAGCAAGCAAAATATCTCACAAATCGCGAAGATTTCGTTTATTTTGACGAAAAATAGCCGTCATTTCCTTCCCGTTGGAGATGTTTCGACGTTTAAGCGCTCGTTGAACTCCATTTCACAGTGCTAATGCAATGCACCACCATTGAAGCTATGAAAGAAGCAAAATATCTCGCAAATCGCGAATATTTCGTTTATTTTGGTGAAAAATAGCCGTCGTTTCCTTCCCGTTGGAGATATTTCGACGTTTAAGCGCTCGTTGAACTCCATCTCACAGTGCTAATGCAATGCACAACCATTTAAGCGTCGAAACAAGCAAAATATCTCGCCAATCGCGAAGATTTCGTTTATTTTGACGAAAAATAGCCGTCATTTCCTTCCCGTTGGAGATATTTCGACGTTTAGGCGCTCCTTGAACTCCATTTCACAGTGCTAATGCAATGCACCACCATTTAAGCTATGAAAGAAGCAAAATATCTCGCAAATCGCGAAGATTTTGTTTATTTTGATGAAAAATAGCCGTCATTTCCTTCCTGTTGGAGATATTTCGACGTTTAAGCGCTCGTTGAACTCCATTTCACAGTGCTAATGCAATGCACAACCATTTAAGCGTCGAAACGAGCAAAATATCTCGCAAATCGCGAAGATTTCGTTTATTTTGACGAAAAATGGCCGTCATTTCCTTCCTGTTGGAGATATTGCGACGTGTAAGCGCTCGATGAACTCCATTTCACAGTGCTAATGCAATGCACAACCATTTAAGAGTCGAAACAAGCAAAATATCTCGCAAATCGCGAAGATTTCGTTTATTTTGACGAAAAATAGCCGTCATTTCCTTCCCGTTGGAGATATTTCGACGTTTAAGCGCTCCTTGAACTCCATTTCACAGTGCTAATGCAATGCACCACCATTTAAGCTATGAAAGAAGCAAAATATCTCGCAAATCGCGAATATTTCGTTTATTTTGGTGAAAAATAGCCGTCGTTTCCTTCCCGTTGGAGATATTTCGACGGCTAAGCACTCGTTGAACTCCATTTCACAGTGCTAATGCAATGCACTACTATTTAAGAGTCGAAAGAAGCAAAATATCTCGCAAATCGCGAATATTTCGTTTATTTTGACGAAAAATAGCCGTCATTTCCTTCCCGTTGGAGATATTTCGACGTTTAAGCGCTCTATGAACTCCATTTCACAGTGCTAATGCAATGCACAACCATATAAGAGTCGAAACCAGCAAAATATCTCGCAAATCGCGAATATTTCGTTTATTTTGTCGAAAAATAGCCGTTATTTCCTTCCCGTTGGAGATGTTTCGACGTTTAAGCGGTCGTTGAACTCCATTTCACAGTGCTAATGCAATGCACCACCATTTAAGCTATGAAAGAAGCAAAATATCTCGCAAATCGCGAATATTTCGTTTATTTTGGTGAAAAATAGCCGTCGTTTCCTTCCCGTTGGAGATATTTCGACGGCTAAGCACTCGTTGAACTCCATTTCACAGTGCTAATGCAATGCACTACTATTTAAGCGTCGAAACAAGCAAAATATCTCGCAAATCGCGAAGATTTCGTTTATTTCGATGAAAAATAGCCGTCATTTCCTTCCCGTTGGAGATATTTCGACGTATAAGCGCTCGTTGAACTCCATTTCACAGTGCTAATGCAATGCTCAACCATTTAAGCGTCGAAACAAGCAAAATATCTCGCAAATCGCGAATATTTCGTTTATTTTGACGAAAAATAGCCGTCATTTCCTTCCCGTTGGAGATATTTCGACGTTTAGGCGCTCGTTGAACTCCATTTCACAGTGCTAATGCAATGCTCAACCATTTAAGCTATGAAAGAAGCAAAATATCTCGCAAATCGCGAATATTTCGTTTATTTTGGCGAAAAATAGCCGTCGTTTCCTTCCCGTTGGAGATATTTCGACGGCTAAGCACTCGTTGAACTCCATTTCACAGTGCTAATGCAATGCACTACTATTTATGCGTCGAAACAAGCAAAATATCTCGCAAATCGCGAAGATTTCGTTTATTTTGACGAAAAATAGCCGTCATTTCCTTCCAGTTGGAGATATTTCGACGTTTAAGCGCTCCTTGAACTCCATTTCACAGTGCTAATGCAATGCACAACCATTTAAGAGTCGAAAGAAGCAAAATATCTCGCAAATCGCGAAGATTTCGTTCATTTTGACGAAAAATAGCCGTCATTTCCTTCCAGTTGGAGATATTTCGACGTTTAAGCGCTCCTTGAACTCCATTTCACAGTGCTAATGCAATGCACAACCATTTAAGCGTTGAAACAAGCAAAATATCTCGCAAATCGCGAAGATTTCGTTTATTTTGACGAAAAATAGCCGTCATTACCTTCCCGTTGGAGATACTTCGACGTTTAAGCGCTCGTTGAACTCCATTTCACAGTGCTAATGCAATGCACAACCAGTTAAGCGTCGAAACAATCAAAATATCTCGCAAATCGCGAAAATTTCATTTATTTTGACGAAAAATAGCCGTCATTTCCTTCCCGCTGGAGATATTTCGACGTTTAATCAATCGTTGAACTCCATTTCACAGTGCTAATGCATTGCACAAACAGTTAAACGTCGAAACAATCAAAATATCTCGCAAATCGCGAAGATTTCGTCGATTTTGACGAAAAATAGCCGTCATTTCCTTCCCGTTGGAGATATTTCGACGTTTAAGCACACGTTGAACTCCATTTCACAGTGGTAATGCAGTGCACAACCATTAAACCGCCGAAACAATCAAAATATCTCGCAAATCGCGAAGAATTCGTCGATTTTGACGAAAAATAGCCGTCATTTCCTTCCCGTTTTAGATATTTCGACGTTTAAGCACTCGTTGAACTCCATTTCACAGTGCTAATGCAATGCACAACCAGTTAAGCGTCGAAACAATCAAAATATCTCGCAAATCGCGAAAATTTCATTTATTTTGACGAAAAATAGCCGTCATTTCCTTCCCGTTGGAGATATTTCGACGTTTAAGCGCTCGTTGAACTCCATTTCACAGTGCTAATGCAATGCACAACCATTTAAGCGTCGACACAAGCAAAATATCTCGCAAATCGCGAAGATTTCGTTTATTTTGACGAAAAATAGCCGTCATTACCATCCCTTTGGAGATATTTCGACGTTTAAGCGCTCGTTGAACTCCATTTCACAGTGATAATGCAGTGCACAACCATTTAAGCGTCGAAACGAGCAAAATATCTCGCAAATCGCGAAGATTTCTTTTCTTTTGACGAAAAATAGCCGTCATTTCCTTCCTGTTGGAGATATTTCGACGTGTAAGCGCTCGATGAACTCCATTTCACAGTGCTAATGCAATGCACAACCATTTAAGAGTCGAAAGAAGCAAAATATCTCGCAAATCGCGAAGATTTCGTTTATTTTGACGAAAAATAGCCGTCATTTCCTTCCAGTTGGAGATATTTCGACGTTTAAGCGCTCCTTGAACTCCATTTCACAGTGCTAATGCAATGCACAACCATTTAAGCGTTGAAACAAGCAAAATATCTCGCAAATAGCGAATATTTCGTTTATTTTGACGAAAAATAGCCGTCATTTCCTTCCCGTTGGAGATATTTCGACGTTTAAGCACTCGTTGAACTCCATTTCACAGTGCTAATGCAATGCACAACCATTTAAGAGTCGAAACCAGCAAAATATCTCGCAAATCGCGAATATTTCGTTTATTTTGACGAAAAATAGCCGTCATTTCCTTCCCGTTGGAGATATTTCGACGTTTAAGCGCACGTTGAACTCCATTTCACAGTGCTAATGCAGTGCACAACCATTTATGCGTCGAAACGAGCAAAATATCTCGCAAATCGCGAAGATTTCTTTTCTTTTGTCGAAAAATAGCCGTCATTTCCTTCCTGTTGGAGATATTTCGACGTGTAAGCGCTCGATGAACTCCATTTCACAGTGCTAATGCAATGCACAACTATTTAAGCGTCGAAACCAGCAAAATGTCTCGCAAATCGCAAATATTTCGTTTATTTTGACGAAAAATAGCCGTCATTTCCTTCCCGTTGGAGATATTTCGACGTTTAAGCGCTCGTTGAACTTCATTTCACAGTGCTAATGCAATGCACAACCATTTAAGCGTCGAAACACGCAAAATATCTCGCAAATCGCGAAGATTTCGTTTATTTTGACGAAAAATAGCCGTCATTACCTTCCCGTTGGAGATACTTCGACGTTGAAGCGCTCGTTGAACTCCATTTCACAGTGCTAATGCAATGCACAACCATTTAAGCGTCGACACAAGCAAAATATCTCGCAAATCGCGAAGATTTCGTTTATTTTGACGAAAAATAGCCGTCATCACCTTCCCTTTGGAGATATTTCGACGTGTAAGCGCTCGATGAACTCCATTTCACAGTGCTAATGCGATGCACAACCATTTAAGAGTCGAAAGAAGCAAAATATCTCGCAAATCGCGAAGATTTCGTTTATTTTGACGAAAAATAGCCGTCATTTCCTTCCCGTTGGAGATATTTCGACGTTTAAGCGCTCCATGAACTCCATTTCACAGTGCTAATGCAATGCACAACCATTTAAGCGTTGAAACAAGCAAAATATCTCGCAAATCGCGAATATTTCGTTTATTTTGACGAAAAATAGCCGTCATTTCCTTCCTGTTGGAGATATTTCGACGTGTAAGCGCTCGATGAACTCCATTTCACAGTGCTAATGCAATGCACAACCATTTAAGAGTCGAAAGAAGCAAAATATCTCGCAAATCGCGAAGATTTCGTTTATTTTGACGAAAAATAGCCGCCATTTCCTTCCCGTTGGAGATATTTCGACGTTTAAGCGCTCGTTGAACTTCATTTCACAGTGCTAATGCAATGCACAACCATTTAAGCGTCGAAACACGCAAAATATCTCGCAAATCGCGAAGATTTCGTTTATTTTGACGAAAAATAGCCGTCATTACCTTCCCGTTGGAGATACTTCGACGTTTAAGCGCTCGTTGAACTCCATTTCACAGTGCTAATGCAATGCACAACCATTTAAGCGTCGACACAAGCAAAATATCTCGCAAATCGCAAAGATTTCGTTTATTTTGACAAAAAATAGCAGTCATTACCTTCCCTTTGGAGATATTTCGACGTTTAAGCGCTCGTTGAACTCCATTTCACAGTGCTAATGCAATGCACAACAATTTAAGCGTCGAAACAAGCAAAATATCTCGCAAATCGCGAAGATTTCGTTTATATTGACGAAAAATAGCCGTCATTTCCTTCCCGTTGGAGATATTTCGACGTTTAAGCGCACGTTGAACTCCATTTCACAGTGATAATGCAGTGCACAACCATTTAAGCGTCGAAACGAGCAAAATATCTCGCAAATCGCGAAGATTTCGTTTATTTTGACGAAAAATAGCCGTCATTTCCTTCCCGTTGGAGATATTTCGACGTTTAAGCGCTCCTTGAACTCCATTTCACAGTGCTAATGCAATGCACAACCATTTAAGCGTTGAAACAAGCAAAATATCTCGCAAATCCCGAATATTTCGTTTATTCTGACGAAAAATAGCCGTCATTTCCTTCCTGTTGGAGATATTTCGACGTGTAAGCGCTCGATGAACTCCATTTCACAGTGCTAATGCGATGCACAACCATTTAAGAGTCGAAAGAAGCAAAATATCTCGCAAATCGCGAAGATTTCGTTTATTTTGACGAAAAATAGCCGTCATTTCCTTCCCGTTGGAGATATTTCGACGTTTAAGCGCTCCTTGAACTCCATTTCACAGTGCTAATGCAATGCACAACCATTTAAGCGTTGAAACAAGCAAAATATCTCGCAAATCGCGAATATTTCGTTTATTTTGACGAAAAATAGCCGTCATTTCCTTCCTGTTGGAGATATTTCGACGTGTAAGCGCTCGGTGAACTCCATTTCACAGTGCTAATGCAATGCACAACCATTTAAGAGTCGAAAAAAGCAAAATATCTCGCAAATCGCGAAGATTTCGTTTATTTTGACGAAAAATAGCCGTCATTTCCTTCCCGTTGGAGATATTTCGACGTTTAAGCGCTCCTTGAACTCCATTTCACAGTGCTAATGCAATGCACAACCATTTAAGCGTTGAAACAAGCAAAATATCTCGCAAATCGCGAATATTTCGTTTATTTTGACGAAAAATAGCCGTCATTTCCTTCCCGTTGGAGATATTTCGACGTTTAAGCGCTCTATGAACTCCATTTCACGGTGCTAATGCAATGCACAACCATTTAAGAGTCGAAACCAGCAAAATATCTCGCAAATCGCGAATATTTCGTTTATTTTGACGAAAAATAGCCGTTATTTCCTTCCCGTTGGAGATATTGCGACGTATAAGCGCTCGTTGAACTCCATTTCACAGTGCTAATGCAATGCACAACCAGTTAAGCGTCGAAACAATCAAAATATCTCGCAAATCGCGAAAATTTCATTTATTTTGACGAAAAATAGCCGTCATTTCCTTCCCGCTGGAGATATTTCGACGTTTAATCAATCGTTGAACTCCATTTCACAGTGCTAATGCATTGCACAAACAGTTAAACGTCGAAACAATCAAAATATCTCGCAAATCGCGAAGATTTCGTCGATTTTGACGAAAAATAGCCGTCATTTCCTTCCCGTTGGAGATATTTCGACGTTTAAGCACACGTTGAACTCCATTTCACAGTGGTAATGCAGTGCACAACCATTAAACCGTCGAAACAATCAAAATATCTCGCAAATCGCGAATATTTCGTTTATTTTGACGAAAAATAGCCGTCATTTCCTTCCCGTTGGAGATATTTCGACGTTTAGGCGCTCGTTGAACTCCATTTCACAGTGCTAATGCAATGCACCACCATTTAAGCTATGAAAGAAACAAAATATCAAGCAAATCGCGAATATTTCGTTTATTTTGACGAAAAATAGCCGTCGTTTCCATCCCGTTGGAGATATTTCGACGTTTAAGCGCTCGTTGAACTCCATTTCACAGTGCTAATGCAATGCACAACCATTTAAGCGTCGACACAAGCAAAATATCTCGCAAATCGCGAAGATTTCGTTTATTTTGACGAAAAATAGCCGTCATTACCTTCCCTTTGGAGATATTTCGACGTTTAAGCGCTCGTTGAACTCCATTTCACAGTGCTAATGCAATGCACAACCATTTAAGCGTCGAAACAAGCAAAATATCTCGCAAATCGCGAAGAGTTCGTTTATATTGACGAAAAATAGCCGTCATTTCCTTCCCGTTGGAGATATTTCGACGTTTAAGCGCACGTTGAACTCCATTTCACAGTGATAATGCAGTGCACAACCATTTAAGCGTCGAAACGAGCAAAATATCTCGCAAATCGCGAAGATTTCTTTTCTTTTGACGAAAAATAGCCGTCATTTCCTTCCTGTTGGAGATATTTCGACGTGTAAGCGCTCGATGAACTCCATTTCACAGTGCTAATGCAATGCACAACCATTTAAGAGTCGAAAGAAGCAAAATATCTCGCAAATCGCGAAGATTTCGTTTATTTTGACGAAAAATAGCCGTCATTTCCTTCCAGTTGGAGATATTTCGACGTTTAAGCGCTCCTTGAACTCCATTTCACAGTGCTAATGCAATGCACAACCATTTAAGCGTTGAAACAAGCAAAATATCTCGCAAATAGCGAATATTTCGTTTATTTTGACGAAAAATAGCCGTCATTTCCTTCCCGTTGGAGATATTTCGACGTTTAAGCACTCGTTGAACTCCATTTCACAGTGCTAATGCAATGCACAACCATTTAAGAGTCGAAACCAGCAAAATATCTCGCAAATCGCGAATATTTCGTTTATTTTGACGAAAAATAGCCGTCATTTCCTTCCCGTTGGAGATATTTCGACGTTTAAGCGCACGTTGAACTCCATTTCACAGTGCTAATGCAGTGCACAACCATTTATGCGTCGAAACGAGCAAAATATCTCGCAAATCGCGAAGATTTCTTTTCTTTTGTCGAAAAATAGCCGTCATTTCCTTCCTGTTGGAGATATTTCGACGTGTAAGCGCTCGATGAACTCCATTTCACAGTGCTAATGCAATGCACAACTATTTAAGCGTCGAAACCAGCAAAATGTCTCGCAAATCGCGAAGATTTCGTTTGTTTTGACGAAAAATAGCCGTCATGTCCTTCCCGTTGGAGATATTTCGACGTTTAAGCGCTCGATGAACTCCATTTCACAGTGCTAATGCAATGCACAACTATTTAAGAGTCGAAACCAGCAAAATATCTCGCAAATCGCAAATATTTCGTTTATTTTGACGAAAAATAGCCGTCATTTCCTTCCCGTTGGAGATATTTCGACGTTTAAGCGCTCGTTGAACTTCATTTCACAGTGCTAATGCAATGCACAACCATTTAAGCGTCGAAACACGAAAAATATCTCGCAAATCGCGAAGATTTCGTTTATTTTGACGAAAAATAGCCGTCATTACCTTCCCGTTGGAGATACTTCGACGTTTAAGCGCTCGTTGAACTCCATTTCACAGTGCTAATGCAATGCACAACCATTTAAGCGTCGACACAAGCAAAATATCTCGCAAATCGCGAAGATTTCGTTTATTTTGACGAAAAATAGCCGTCATTACCTTCCCTTTGGAGATATTTCGACGTGTAAGCGCTCGATGAACTCCATTTCACAGTGCTAATGCGATGCACAACCATTTAAGAGTCGAAAGAAGCAAAATATCTCGCAAATCGCGAAGATTTCGTTTATTTTGACGAAAAATAGCCGTCATTTCCTTCCCGTTGGAGATATTTCGACGTTTAAGCGCTCCATGAACTCCATTTCACAGTGCTAATGCAATGCACAACCATTTAAGCGTTGAAACAAGCAAAATATCTCGCAAATCGCGAATATTTCGTTTATTTTGACGAAAAATAGCCGTCATTTCCTTCCTGTTGGAGATATTTCGACGTGTAAGCGCTCGATGAACTCCATTTCACAGTGCTAATGCAATGCACAACCATTTAAGAGTCGAAAGAAGCAAAATATCTCGCAAATCGCGAAGATTTCGTTTATTTTGACGAAAAATAGCCGCCATTTCCTTCCCGTTGGAGATATTTCGACGTTTAAGCGCTCGTTGAACTTCATTTCACAGTGCTAATGCAATGCACAACCATTTAAGCGTCGAAACACGCAAAATATCTCGCAAATCGCGAAGATTTCGTTTATTTTGACGAAAAATAGCCGTCATTACCTTCCCGTTGGAGATACTTCGACGTTTAAGCGCTCGTTGAACTCCATTTCACAGTGCTAATGCAATGCACAACCATTTAAGCGTCGACACAAGCAAAATATCTCGCAAATCGCAAAGATTTCGTTTATTTTGACGAAAAATAGCAGTCATTACCTTCCCTTTGGAGATATTTCGACGTTTAAGCGCTCGTTGAACTCCATTTCACAGTGCTAATGCAATGCACAACAATTTAAGCGTCGAAACAAGCAAAATATCTCGCAAATCGCGAAGATTTCGTTTATATTGACGAAAAATAGCCGTCATTTCCTTCCCGTTGGAGATATTTCGACGTTTAAGCGCACGTTGAACTCCATTTCACAGTGATAATGCAGTGCACAACCATTTAAGCGTCGAAACGAGCAAAATATCTCGCAAATCGCGAAGATTTCGTTTATTTTGACGAAAAATAGCCGTCATTTCCTTCCCGTTGGAGATATTTCGACGTTTAAGCGCTCCTTGAACTCCATTTCACAGTGCTAATGCAATGCACAACCATTTAAGCGTTGAAACAAGCAAAATATCTCGCAAATCCCGAATATTTCGTTTATTCTGACGAAAAATAGCCGTCATTTCCTTCCTGTTGGAGATATTTCGACGTGTAAGCGCTCGATGAACTCCATTTCACAGTGCTAATGCGATGCACAACCATTTAAGAGTCGAAAGAAGCAAAATATCTCGCAAATCGCGAAGATTTCGTTTATTTTGACGAAAAATAGCCGTCATTTCCTTCCCGTTGGAGATATTTCGACGTTTAAGCGCTCCTTGAACTCCATTTCACAGTGCTAATGCAATGCACAACCATTTAAGCGTTGAAACAAGCAAAATATCTCGCAAATCGCGAATATTTCGTTTATTTTGACGAAAAATAGCCGTCATTTCCTTCCTGTTGGAGATATTTCGACGTGTAAGCGCTCGATGAACTCCATTTCACAGTGCTAATGCAATGCACAACCATTTAAGAGTCGAAAGAAGCAAAATATCTCGCAAATCGCGAAGATTTCGTTTATTTTGACGAAAAATAGCCGTCATTTCCTTCCCGTTGGAGATATTTCGACGTTTAAGCGCTCCTTGAACTCCATTTCACAGTGCTAATGCAATGCACAACCATTTAAGCGTTGAAACAAGCAAAATATCTCGCAAATCGCGAATATTTCGTTTATTTTGACGAAAAATAGCCGTCATTTCCTTCCCGTTGGAGATATTTCGACGTTTAAGCGCTCTATGAACTCCATTTCACGGTGCTAATGCAATGCACAACCATTTAAGAGTCGATACCAGCAAAATATCTCGCAAATCGCGAATATTTCGTTTATTTTGACGAAAAATAGCCGTTATTTCCTTCCCGTTGGAGATGTTTCGACGTTTAAGCGCTCGTTGAACTCCATTTCACAGTGCTAATGCAATGCACCACCATTTAAGCTATGAAAGAAGCAAAATATCTCGCAAATCGCGAATATTTCGTTTATTTTGGTGAAAAATAGCCGTCGTTTCCTTCCCGTTGGAGATATTTCGACGGCTAAGCACTCGTTGAACTCCATTTCACAGTGCTAATGCAATGCACTACTATTTAAGCGTCGAAACAAGCAAAATATCTCGCAAATCGCGAAGATTTCGTTTATTTCGATGAAAAATAGCCGTCATTTCCTTCCCGTTGGAGATATGTCGACGTACAAGCGCTCGTTGAACTCCATTTCACAGTGCTAATGCAATGCTCAACCATTTAAGCGTCGAAACAAGCAAAATATCTCGCAAATCGCGAATATTTCGTTTATTTTGACGAAAAATAGCCGTCATTTCCTTCCCGTTGGAGATATTTCGACGTTTAGGCGCTCGTTGAACTCCATTTCACAGTGCTAATGCAATGCACCACCATTTAAGCTATGAAAGAAACAAAATATCAAGCAAATCGCGAATATTTCGTTTATTTTGACGAAAAATAGCCGTCGTTTCCATCCCGTTGGAGATATTTCGACGTTTAAGCACTCGTTGAACTCCATTTCACAGTGCTAATGCAATGCACTACTATTTAAGCGTCGAAACAAGCGAAATATCTCGCAAATCGCGAAGATTTCGTTTATTTTGATGGAAAATAGCCGTCATTTCCTTCCCGTTGGAGATATTTCGACGTATAAGCGCTCGTTGAACTCCATTTCACAGTGCTAATGCAATGCTCAACCATTAAAGCTATAAAAGAAGCAAAATATCTCGCAAATCGCGAATATTTCGTTTATTTTGGCGAAAAATAGCAGTCATTTCCTTCCCGTTGCAGATATTTCGACGTTTAAGCACTCGTTGAACTCCATTTCACAGTGCTAATGCAATGCATAACCATTAAACCGTCGAAACAATCAAAATATCTCGCAAATCGCGAAGATTTCGTCGATTTTGACGAAAAATAGCCGTCATTTCCTTCCCGTTGGAGATATTTCGACGTTTAGGCGCTCGTTGAACTCCATTTCACAGTGCTAATGCAATGCATAACCATTAAACCGTCGAAACAAGCAAAATATCTCGCAAATCGCGAATATTTCGTTTATTTTGACGAAAAATAGCCGTCATTTCCTTTCCGTTGGAGATATTTCGATGTTTAAGCACACGTTGACCTCCATTTCACAGTGCTAATGCAATGCACAACCATTTAAGCGTCGATACAATCAAAATATCTCGCAAATCGCGAAGATTTCGTCGATTTTGACGAAAAATAGCCGTCATTTCCTTTCCGTTGGAGATATTTCGATGTTTAAGCACACGTTGACCTCCATTTCACAGTGCTAATGCAATGCACAACCATTTAAGCGTTGAAACAAGCAAAATATCTCGCAAATCGCGAATATTTCGTTTATTTTGACGAAAAATAGCCGTCATTTCCTTCCTGTTGGAGATATTTCGACGTGTAAGCGCTCGATGAACTCCATTTCACAGTGCTAATGCAATGCACAACCATTTAAGAGTCGAAAGAAGCAAAATATCTCGCAAATCGCGAAGATTTCGTTTATTTTGACGAAAAATAGCCGTCATTTCCTTCCCGTTGGAGATATTTCGACGTTTAAGCGCTCCTTGAACTCCATTTCACAGTGCTAATGCAATGCACAACCATTTAAGCGTTGAAACAAGCAAAATATCTCGCAAATCGCGAATATTTCGTTTATTTTGACGAAAAATAGCCGTCATTTCCTTCCCGTTGGAAATATTTCGACGTTCAAGCACTCGTTGAACTCCATTTCACAGTGCTAATGCAATGCACAACTATTTAAGCGTCGAAACCAGCAAAATATCACGCAAATCGCGAAGATTTCGTTTATTTTGACGAAAAATAGCCGTCATTTCCTTCCCGTTGGAGATATTTCGACGTTTAAGCGCTCTATGAACTCCATTTCACGGTGCAAATGCAATGCACAACCATTTAAGAGTCGAAACCAGCAAAATATCTCGCAAATCGCGAATATTTCGTTTATTTTGACGAAAAATAGCCGTTATTTCCTTCCCGTTGGAGATGTTTCAACGTTTAAGCGCTCGTTGAACTCCATTTCACAGTGCTAATGCAATGCACCACCATTTAAGCTATGAAAGAAGCAAAATATCTCGCAAATCGCGAATATTTCGTTTATTTTGGTGAAAAATAGCCGTCGTTTCCTTCCCGTTGGAGATATTTCGACGGCTAAGCACTCGTTGAACTCCATTTCACAGTGCTAATGCAATGCACTACTATTTAAGCGTCGAAACAAGCAAAATATCTCGCAAATCGCGAAGATTTCGTTTATTTCGATGAAAAATAGCCGTCATTTCCTTCCCGTTGGAGATATGTCGACGTATAAGCGCTCGTTGAACTCCATTTCACAGTGCTAATGCAATGCTCAACCATTTAAGCGTCGAAACAAGCAAAATATCTCGCAAATCGCGAATATTTCGTTTATTTTGACGAAAAATAGCCGTCATTTCCTTCCCGTTGGAGATATTTCGACGTTTAGGCGCTCGTTGAAATCCATTTCACAGTGCTAATGCAATGCACCACCATTTAAGCTATGAAAGAAGCAAAATATCAAGCAAATCGCGAATATTTCGTTTATTTTGACGAAAAATAGCCGTCGTTTCCTTCCCGTTGGAGATATTTCGACGTTTAAGCACTCGTTGTACTCCATTTCACAGTGCTAATGCAATGCACTACTATTTAAGCGTCGAAACAAGCAAAATATCTCGCAAATCGCGAATATTTCGTTTATTTTGACGAAAAATAGCCGTCATTTCCTTCCCGTTGGAGATATTTCGACGTTTAGGCGCTCGTTGAACTCCATTTCACAGTGCTAATGCAATGCACCACCATTTAAGCGATGAAAGAAGCAAAATATCAAGCAAATCGCGAATATTTCGTTTATTTTGACGAAAAATAGCCGTCGTTTCCTTCCCGTTGGAGATATTTCGACGTTTAAGCACTCGTTGAACTCCATTTCACAGTGCTAATGCAATGCACTACTATTTAAGCGTCGAAACAAGCAAAATATCTCGCAAATCGCGAATATTTCGTTTATTTTGACGAAAAATAGCCGTCATTTCCTTCCCGTTGGAGATATTTCGACGTATAAGCGCTCGTTGAACTCTATTTCACAGTGCTAATGCAATGCTCAACCATTTAAGCTATAAAAGAAGCAAAATATCTCGCAAATCGCGAATATTTCGTTTATTTTGGCGAAAAATAGCAGTCGTTTCCTTCGCGTTGGAGATATTTCGACAGCTAAGCAATCGTTGAACTCCATTTCACAATGCTAATGCAATGCACTACTATTTAAGCGTCGAAACAAGCAAAATATCTCGCAAATCGCGAATATTTCGTTTATTTTGACGAAAAATAGCCGTCATTTCCTTCCCGTTGGAGATATTTCGACGTTTAGGCGCTCGTTGAACTCCATTTCACAGTGCTAATGCAATGCACCACCATTTAAGCGATGAAAGAAGCAAAATATCAAGCAAATCGCGAATATTTCGTTTATTTTGACGAAAAATAGCCGTCGTTTCCTTCCCGTTGGAGATATTTCGACGTTTAAGCACTCGTTGAACTCCATTTCACAGTGCTAATGCAATGCACTACTATTTAAGCGTCGAAACAAGCAAAATATCTCGCAAATCGCGAATATTTCGTTTATTTTGACGAAAAATAGCCGTCATTTCCTTCCCGTTGGAGATATTTCGACGTATAAGCGCTCGTTGAACTCTATTTCACAGTGCTAATGCAATGCTCAACCATTTAAGCTATAAAAGAAGCAAAATATCTCGCAAATCGCGAATATTTCGTTTATTTTGGCGAAAAATAGCAGTCGTTTCCTTCCCGTTGGAGATATTTCGACAGCTAAGCAATCGTTGAACTCCATTTCACAATGCTAATGCAATGCACTACTATTTAAGCGTCGAAACAAGCAAAATATCTCGCAAATCGCGAAGGTTTCGTTTATTTTGGCGAAAAATAGCCGTCATTTCCTTCCCGTTGGAGATATTTCGACGTTTAAGCGCTCGTTGAACTGCATTTCACAGTGCTAATGCAATGCACCACAATTTAAGCTATGAAAGAAGCAAAATATCTCGCAAATCGCGAATATTTCGTTTATTTTGGTGAAAAATAGCCGTCGTTTCCTTCCCCTTGGAGATATTTCGACGGCTAAGCACTCGTTGAACTCCATTTCACAGTGCTAATGCAATGCACTACTATTTAAGAGTCGAAAGAAGCAAAATATCTCGCAAATCGCGAAGATTTCGTTTATTTTGACGAAAAATAGCCGTCATTTCCTTCCCGTTGGAGATATTTCGACGTTTAAGCGCTCCTTGAACTCCATTTCACAGTGCTAATGCAATGCACAACCATTTAAGCGTTGAAACAAGCAAAATATCTCGCAAATCGCGAATATTTCGTTTATTTTGGTGAAAAATAGCCGTCATTTCCTTGCCGTTGGAGATATTTCGACGTTTAAGCGCTCCTTGAACTCCATTTCACAGTGCTAATGCAATGCACAACAATTTAAGCGTCGAAACAAGCAAAATATCTCGCAAATCGCGAAGATTTCGTTTATTTTGACGAAAAATAGCCGTCATTTCCTTCCCGTTGGAGATATTTCGACGTTTAAGCACTCGTTGAACTCCATTTCACAGTGCTAATGCAATGCACAACTATTTAAGCGTCGAAACCAGCAAAATATCTCGCAAATCGCTATGATTTCGTTTATTTTGACGAAAAATAGCCGTCATTTCCTTCCCGTTGGAGATATTTCGACGTTTAAGCGCTCGTTGAACTCCATTTCACAGTGCTAATGCAATGCACAACCATTTAAGCGTCGAAACGAGCAAGATATCTCGCAAATCGCGAAGATTTCGTTTATTTTGACGAAAAATAGCCGTCATTACCTTCCCGTTGGAGATACTTCGACGTTTAAGCGCTCGTTGAACTCCATTTCACAGTGCTAATGCAATGCACAACCATTTAAGCGTCGAAACGAGCAAGATATCTCGCAAATCGCGAAGATTTTATTTATTTTGACGAGAAATAGCCGTCATTTCCTTCCTGTTGGAGATATTTCGACGTGTAAGCGCTCCTTGAACTCCATTTCACAGTGCTAATGCAATGCACAACCATTTAAGCGTCGAAACAAGCAAAATATCTCGCAAATCGCGAATATTTCGTTTATTTTGACGAAAAATAGCCGTCATTTCCTTCCCGTTGGAGATATTTCGACGTTTAAGCACTCGTTGAACTCCATTCCACAGTGCTAATGCAATGCACAACTATTTAAGCGTCGAAACCAGCAAAATATCTCGCAAATCGCGAAGATTTCGTTTATTTTGACGAAAAATAGCCGTCATTTCCTTTCCGTTGGAGATATTTCGATGTTTAAGCACACGTTGACCTCCATTTCACAGTGCTAATGCAATGCACAACCATTTAAGCGTCGAAACAATCAAAATATCTCGCAAATCGCGAAGAATTCGTCGATTTTGACGAAAAATAGCCGTCATTTCCTTCCCGTTGGAGATATTTCGACGTTTAAGCACACGTTGAACTCCATTTCACAGTGCTAATGCAATGCACCACAATTTAAGCTATGAAAGAAGCAAAATATCTCGCAAATCGCGAATATTTCGTTTATTTTGGTGAAAAATAGCCGTCGTTTCCTTCCCCTTGGAGATATTTCGACGGCTAAGCACTCGTTGAACTCCATTTCACAGTGCTAATGCAATGCACTACTATTTAAGAGTCGAAAGAAGCAAAATATCTCGCAAATCGCGAAGATTTCGTTTATTTTGACGAAAAATAGCCGTCATTTCCTTCCCGTTGGAGATATTTCGACGTTTAAGCGCTCCTTGAACTCCATTTCACAGTGCTAATGCAATGCACAACCATTTAAGCGTTGAAACAAGCAAAATATCTCGCAAATCGCGAATATTTCGTTTATTTTGGTGAAAAATAGCCGTCATTTCCTTCCCGTTGGAGATATTTCGACGTTTAAGCGCTCCTTGAACTCCATTTCACAGTGCTAATGCAATGCACTACTATTTAAGCGTCGAAACAAGCGAAATATCTCGCAAATCGCGAAGATTTCGTTTATTTTGATGGAAAATAGCCGTCATTTCCTTCCCGTTGGAGATATTTCGACGTATAAGCGCTCGTTGAACTCCATTTCACAGTGCTAATGCAATGCTCAACCATTAAAGCTATAAAAGAAGCAAAATATCTCGCAAATCGCGAATATTTCGTTTATTTTGGCGAAGAATAGCAGTCATTTCCTTCCCGTTGCAGATATTTCGACGTTTAAGCACTCGTTGAACTCCATTTCACAGTGCTAATGCAATGCACTACTATTTAAGAGTCGAAAGAAGCAAAATATCTCGCAAATCGCGAAGATTTCGTTTATTTTGACGAAAAATAGCCGTCATTTCCTTCCCGTTGGAGATATTTCGACGTTTAAGCGCTCCTTGAACTCCATTTCACAGTGCTAATGCAATGCACAACCATTTAAGCGTTGAAACAAGCAAAATATCTCGCAAATCGCGAATATTTCGTTTATTTTGGTGAAAAATAGCCGTCATTTCCTTCCCGTTGGAGATATTTCGACGTTTAAGCGCTCCTTGAACTCCATTTCACAGTGCTAATGCAATGCACTACTATTTAAGCGTCGAAACAAGCGAAATATCTCGCAAATCGCGAAGATTTCGTTTATTTTGATGGAAAATAGCCGTCATTTCCTTCCCGTTGGAGATATTTCGACGTATAAGCGCTCGTTGAACTCCATTTCACAGTGCTAATGCAATGCTCAACCATTAAAGCTATAAAAGAAGCAAAATATCTCGCAAATCGCGAATATTTCGTTTATTTTGGCGAAAAATAGCAGTCATTTCCTTCCCGTTGCAGATATTTCGACGTTTAAGCACTCGTTGAACTCCATTTCACAGTGCTAATGCAATGCATAACCATTAAACCGTCGAAACAATCAAAATATCTCGCAAATCGCGAAGATTTCGTCGATTTTGACGAAAAATAGCCGTCATTTCCTTCCCGTTGGAGATATTTCGACGTTTAGGCGCTCGTTGAACTCCATTTCACAGTGCTAATGCAATGCACAACCATTTAAGCGTCGAAACGAGCAAGATATCTCGCAAATCGCGAAGATTTTATTTATTTTGACGAGAAATAGCCGTCATTTCCTTCCTGTTGGAGATATTTCGACGTGTAAGCGCTCCTTGAACTCCATTTCACAGTGCTAATGCAATGCACAACCATTTAAGCGTTGAAACAAGCAAAATATCTCGCAAATCGCGAAGATTTCGTTTATTTCGATGAAAAATAGCCGTCATTTCCTTCCCGTTGGAGATATTTCGACGTATAAGCGCTCGTTGAACTCCATTTCACAGTGCTATGCAATGCGCAACCATTTAAGCGTCGAAACAAGCAAAATATCTCGCAAATCGCGAATATTTCGTTTATTTTGACGAAAAATAGCCGTCATTTCCTTTCCGTTGGAGATATTTCGATGTTTAAGCACACGTTGACCTCCATTTCACAGTGCTAATGCAATGCACAACCATTTAAGCGTCGAAACAATCAAAATATCTCGCAAATCGCGAAGATTTCGTCGATTTTGACGAAAAATAGCCGTCATTTCCTTTCCGTTGGAGATATTTCGATGTTTAAGCACACGTTGACCTCCATTTCACAGTGCTAATGCAATGCACAACCATTTAAGCGTTGAAACAAGCAAAATATCTCGCAAATCGCGAATATTTCGTTTATTTTGACGAAAAATAGCCGTCATTTCCTTCCTGTTGGAGATATTTCGACGTGTAAGCGCTCGATGAACTCCATTTCACAGTGCTAATGCAATGCACAACCATTTAAGAGTCGAAAGAAGCAAAATATCTCGCAAATCGCGAAGATTTCGTTTATTTTGACGAAAAATAGCCGTCATTTCCTTCCCGTTGGAGATATTTCGACGTTTAAGCGCTCCTTGAACTCCATTTCACAGTGCTAATGCAATGCACAACCATTTAAGCGTTGAAACAAGCAAAATATCTCGCAAATCGCGAATATTTCGTTTATTTTGACGAAAAATAGCCGTCATTTCCTTCCCGTTGGAAATATTTCGACGTTCAAGCACTCGTTGAACTCCATTTCACAGTGCTAATGCAATGCACAACTATTTAAGCGTCGAAACCAGCAAAATATCACGCAAATCGCGAAGATTTCGTTTATTTTGACGAAAAATAGCCGTCATTTCCTTCCCGTTGGAGATATTTCGACGTTTAAGCGCTCTATGAACTCCATTTCACGGTGCAAATGCAATGCACAACCATTTAAGAGTCGAAACCAGCAAAATATCTCGCAAATCGCGAATATTTCGTTTATTTTGACGAAAAATAGCCGTTATTTCCTTCCCGTTGGAGATGTTTCAACGTTTAAGCGCTCGTTGAACTCCATTTCACAGTGCTAATGCAATGCACCACCATTTAAGCTATGAAAGAAGCAAAATATCTCGCAAATCGCGAATATTTCGTTTATTTTGGTGAAAAATAGCCGTCGTTTCCTTCCCGTTGGAGATATTTCGACGGCTAAGCACTCGTTGAACTCCATTTCACAGTGCTAATGCAATGCACTACTATTTAAGCGTCGAAACAAGCAAAATATCTCGCAAATCGCGAAGATTTCGTTTATTTCGATGAAAAATAGCCGTCATTTCCTTCCCGTTGGAGATATGTCGACGTATAAGCGCTCGTTGAACTCCATTTCACAGTGCTAATGCAATGCTCAACCATTTAAGCGTCGAAACAAGCAAAATATCTCGCAAATCGCGAATATTTCGTTTATTTTGACGAAAAATAGCCGTCATTTCCTTCCCGTTGGAGATATTTCGACGTTTAGGCGCTCGTTGAAATCCATTTCACAGTGCTAATGCAATGCACCACCATTTAAGCTATGAAAGAAGCAAAATATCAAGCAAATCGCGAATATTTCGTTTATTTTGACGAAAAATAGCCGTCGTTTCCTTCCCGTTGGAGATATTTCGACGTTTAAGCACTCGTTGTACTCCATTTCACAGTGCTAATGCAATGCACTACTATTTAAGCGTCGAAACAAGCAAAATATCTCGCAAATCGCGAATATTTCGTTTATTTTGACGAAAAATAGCCGTCATTTCCTTCCCGTTGGAGATATTTCGACGTTTAGGCGCTCGTTGAACTCCATTTCACAGTGCTAATGCAATGCACCACCATTTAAGCGATGAAAGAAGCAAAATATCAAGCAAATCGCGAATATTTCGTTTATTTTGACGAAAAATAGCCGTCGTTTCCTTCCCGTTGGAGATATTTCGACGTTTAAGCACTCGTTGAACTCCATTTCACAGTGCTAATGCAATGCACTACTATTTAAGCGTCGAAACAAGCAAAATATCTCGCAAATCGCGAATATTTCGTTTATTTTGACGAAAAATAGCCGTCATTTCCTTCCCGTTGGAGATATTTCGACGTATAAGCGCTCGTTGAACTCTATTTCACAGTGCTAATGCAATGCTCAACCATTTAAGCTATAAAAGAAGCAAAATATCTCGCAAATCGCGAATATTTCGTTTATTTTGGCGAAAAATAGCAGTCGTTTCCTTCGCGTTGGAGATATTTCGACAGCTAAGCAATCGTTGAACTCCATTTCACAATGCTAATGCAATGCACTACTATTTAAGCGTCGAAACAAGCAAAATATCTCGCAAATCGCGAATATTTCGTTTATTTTGACGAAAAATAGCCGTCATTTCCTTCCCGTTGGAGATATTTCGACGTTTAGGCGCTCGTTGAACTCCATTTCACAGTGCTAATGCAATGCACCACCATTTAAGCGATGAAAGAAGCAAAATATCAAGCAAATCGCGAATATTTCGTTTATTTTGACGAAAAATAGCCGTCGTTTCCTTCCCGTTGGAGATATTTCGACGTTTAAGCACTCGTTGAACTCCATTTCACAGTGCTAATGCAATGCACTACTATTTAAGCGTCGAAACAAGCAAAATATCTCGCAAATCGCGAATATTTCGTTTATTTTGACGAAAAATAGCCGTCATTTCCTTCCCGTTGGAGATATTTCGACGTATAAGCGCTCGTTGAACTCTATTTCACAGTGCTAATGCAATGCTCAACCATTTAAGCTATAAAAGAAGCAAAATATCTCGCAAATCGCGAATATTTCGTTTATTTTGGCGAAAAATAGCAGTCGTTTCCTTCCCGTTGGAGATATTTCGACAGCTAAGCAATCGTTGAACTCCATTTCACAATGCTAATGCAATGCACTACTATTTAAGCGTCGAAACAAGCAAAATATCTCGCAAATCGCGAAGGTTTCGTTTATTTTGGCGAAAAATAGCCGTCATTTCCTTCCCGTTGGAGATATTTCGACGTTTAAGCGCTCGTTGAACTCCATTTCACAGTGCTAATGCAATGCACCACAATTTAAGCTATGAAAGAAGCAAAATATCTCGCAAATCGCGAATATTTCGTTTATTTTGGTGAAAAATAGCCGTCGTTTCCTTCCCCTTGGAGATATTTCGACGGCTAAGCACTCGTTGAACTCCATTTCACAGTGCTAATGCAATGCACTACTATTTAAGAGTCGAAAGAAGCAAAATATCTCGCAAATCGCGAAGATTTCGTTTATTTTGACGAAAAATAGCCGTCATTTCCTTCCCGTTGGAGATATTTCGACGTTTAAGCGCTCCTTGAACTCCATTTCACAGTGCTAATGCAATGCACAACCATTTAAGCGTTGAAACAAGCAAAATATCTCGCAAATCGCGAATATTTCGTTTATTTTGGTGAAAAATAGCCGTCATTTCCTTCCCGTTGGAGATATTTCGACGTTTAAGCGCTCCTTGAACTCCATTTCACAGTGCTAATGCAATGCACAACAATTTAAGCGTCGAAACAAGCAAAATATCTCGCAAATCGCGAAGATTTCGTTTATTTTGACGAAAAATAGCCGTCATTTCCTTCCCGTTGGAGATATTTCGACGTTTAAGCACTCGTTGAACTCCATTTCACAGTGCTAATGCAATGCACAACTATTTAAGCGTCGAAACCAGCAAAATATCTCGCAAATCGCTATGATTTCGTTTATTTTGACGAAAAATAGCCGTCATTTCCTTCCCGTTGGAGATATTTCGACGTTTAAGCGCTCGTTGAACTCCATTTCACAGTGCTAATGCAATGCACAACCATTTAAGCGTCGAAACGAGCAAGATATCTCGCAAATCGCGAAGATTTCGTTTATTTTGACGAAAAATAGCCGTCATTACCTTCCCGTTGGAGATACTTCGACGTTTAAGCGCTCGTTGAACTCCATTTCACAGTGCTAATGCAATGCACAACCATTTAAGCGTCGAAACGAGCAAGATATCTCGCAAATCGCGAAGATTTTATTTATTTTGACGAGAAATAGCCGTCATTTCCTTCCTGTTGGAGATATTTCGACGTGTAAGCGCTCCTTGAACTCCATTTCACAGTGCTAATGCAATGCACAACCATTTAAGCGTCGAAACAAGCAAAATATCTCGCAAATCGCGAATATTTCGTTTATTTTGACGAAAAATAGCCGTCATTTCCTTCCCGTTGGAGATATTTCGACGTTTAAGCACTCGTTGAACTCCATTCCACAGTGCTAATGCAATGCACAACTATTTAAGCGTCGAAACCAGCAAAATATCTCGCAAATCGCGAAGATTTCGTTTATTTTGACGAAAAATAGCCGTCATTTCCTTTCCGTTGGAGATATTTCGATGTTTAAGCACACGTTGACCTCCATTTCACAGTGCTAATGCAATGCACAACCATTTAAGCGTCGAAACAATCAAAATATCTCGCAAATCGCGAAGAATTCGTCGATTTTGACGAAAAATAGCCGTCATTTCCTTCCCGTTGGAGATATTTCGACGTTTAAGCACACGTTGAACTCCATTTCACAGTGCTAATGCAATGCACCACAATTTAAGCTATGAAAGAAGCAAAATATCTCGCAAATCGCGAATATTTCGTTTATTTTGGTGAAAAATAGCCGTCGTTTCCTTCCCCTTGGAGATATTTCGACGGCTAAGCACTCGTTGAACTCCATTTCACAGTGCTAATGCAATGCACTACTATTTAAGAGTCGAAAGAAGCAAAATATCTCGCAAATCGCGAAGATTTCGTTTATTTTGACGAAAAATAGCCGTCATTTCCTTCCCGTTGGAGATATTTCGACGTTTAAGCGCTCCTTGAACTCCATTTCACAGTGCTAATGCAATGCACAACCATTTAAGCGTTGAAACAAGCAAAATATCTCGCAAATCGCGAATATTTCGTTTATTTTGGTGAAAAATAGCCGTCATTTCCTTCCCCTTGGAGATATTTCGACGTTTAAGCGCTCCTTGAACTCCATTTCACAGTGCTAATGCAATGCACAACAATTTAAGCGTCGAAACAAGCAAAATATCTCGCAAATCGCGAAGATTTCGTTTATTTTGACGAAAAATAGCCGTCATTTCCTTCCCGTTGGAGATATTTCGACGTTTAAGCACTCGTTGAACTCCATTTCACAGTGCTAATGCAATGCACAACTATTTAAGCGTCGAAACCAGCAAAATATCTCGCAAATCGCTATGATTTCGTTTATTTTGACGAAAAATAGCCGTCATTTCCTTCCCGTTGGAGATATTTCGACGTTTAAGCGCTCGTTGAACTCCATTTCACAGTGCTAATGCAATGCACAACCATTTAAGCGTCGAAACGAGCAAGATATCTCGCAAATCGCGAAGATTTCGTTTATTTTGACGAAAAATAGCCGTCATTACCTTCCCGTTGGAGATACTTCGACGTTTAAGCGCTCGTTGAACTCCATTTCACAGTGCTAATGCAATGCACCACCACTTAAGCTATGAAAGAAGCAAAATATCTCGCAAATCGCGAATATTTCGTTTATTTTGACGAAAAATAGCCGTCATTTCCTTCCCGTTGGAGATATTTCGACGTTTAAGCACTCGTTGAACTCCATTTCACAGTGCTAATGCAATGCACAACTATTTAAGCGTCGAAGCCAGCAAAATATCTCGCAAATCGCGAAGATTTCGTTTATTTTGACGAAAAATAGCCGTCATTTCCTTTCCGTTGGAGATATTTCGATGTTTAAGCACACGTTGACCTCCATTTCACAGTGCTAATGCAATGCATAACCATTTAAGCGTCGAAACATTCAAAATATCTCGCAAATCGCGAAGATTTCGTCGATTTTGACGAAAAATAGCCGTCATTACCTTTCCGTTGGAGATATTTCGATGTTTAAGCACACGTTGACCTCCATTTCACAGTGCTAATGCAATGCACAACCATTTAAGCGTTGAAACAAGCAAAATATCTCGCAAATCGCGAATATTTCGTTTATTTTGACGAAAAATAGCCGTCATTTCCTTCCTGTTGGAGATATTTCGACGTGTAAGCGCTCGATGAACTCCATTTCACAGTGCTAATGCAATGCACAACCATTTAAGAGTCGAAAGAAGCAAAATATCTTGCAAATCGCGAAGATTTCGTTTATTTTGACGAAAAATAGCCGTCATTTCCTTCCCGTTGGAGATATTTCGACGTTTAAGCGCTCCTTGAACTCCATTTCACAGTGCTAATGCAATGCACAACAATTTAAGCGTTGAAACAAGCAAAATATCTCGCAAATCGCGAATATTTCGTTTATTTTGACGAAAAATAGCCGTCATTTCCTTCCCGTTGGAAATATTTCGACGTTCAAGCACTCGTTGAACTCCATTTCACAGTGCTAATGCAATGCACAACTATTTAAGCGTCGAAACCAGCAAAATATCACGCAAATCGCGAAGATTTCGTTTATTTTGACGAAAAATAGCCGTCATTTCCTTCCCGTTGGAGATATTTCGACGTTTAAGCGCTCCATGAACTCCATTTCACGGTGCAAATGCAATGCACAACCATTTAAGAGTCGAAACCAGCAAAATATCTCGCAAATCGCGAATATTTCGTTTATTTTGACGAAAAATAGCCGTTATTTCCTTCCCGTTGGAGATGTTTCGACGTTTAAGCGCTCGTTGAACTCCATTTCACAGTGCTAATGCAATGCACCACCATTTAAGCTATGAAAGAAGCAAAATATCTCGCAAATCGCGAATATTTCGTTTATTTTGGTGAAAAATAGCCGTCGTTTCCTTCCCGTTGGAGATATTTCGACGGCTAAGCACTCGTTGAACTCCATTTCACAGTGCTAATGCAATGCACTACTATTTAAGCGTCGAAACAAGCAAAATATCTCGCAAATCGCGAAGATTTCGTTTATTTCGATGAAAAATAGCCGTCATTTCCTTCCCGTTGGAGATATGTCGACGTATAAGCGCTCGTTGAACTCCATTTCACAGTGCTAATGCAATGCTCAACCATTTAAGCGTCGATACAAGCAAAATATCTCGCAAATCGCGAATATTTCGTTTATTTTGACGAAAAATAGCCGTCATTTCCTTCCCGTTGGAGATATTTCGACGTTTAGGCGCTCGTTGTAATCCATTTCACAGTGCTAATGCAATGCACCACCATTTAAGCTATGAAAGAAGCAAAATATCAAGCAAATCGCGAATATTTCGTTTATTTTGACGAAAAATAGCCGTCGTTTCCTTCCCGTTGGAGATATTTCGACGTTTAGGCGCTCGTTGAACTCCATTTCACAGTGCTAATGCAATGCACCACCATTTAAGCTATGAAAGAAGCAAAATATCAAGCAAATCGCGAATATTTCGTTTATTTTGACGAAAAATAGCCGTCGTTTCCTTCCCGTTGGAGATATTTCGACGTTTAAGCACTCGTTGAACTCCATTTCACAGTGCTAATGCAATGCACTACTATTTAAGCGTCGAAACAAGCAAAATATCTCGCAAATCGCGAATATTTCGTTTATTTTGACGAAAAATAGCCGTCATTTCCTTCCCGTTGGAGATATTTCGACGTATAAGCGCTCGTTGAACTCTATTTCACAGTGCTAATGCAATGCTCAACCATTTAAGCTATAAAAGAAGCAAAATATCTCGCAAATCGCGAATATTTCGTTTATTTTGGCGAAAAATAGCAGTCGTTTCCTTCCCGTTGGAGATATTTCGACAGCTAAGCAATCGTTGAACTCCATTTCACAATGCTAATGCAATGCACTACTATTTAAGCGTCGAAACCAGCAAAATATCTCGCAAATCGCGAATATTTCGTTTATTTTGACGAAAAATAGCCGTCATTTCCTTCCCGTTGGAGATATTTCGACGTTTAAGCGCTCGCTGAACTTCATTTCACAGTGCTAATGCAATGCACAACCATTTAAGCGTCGAAACACGCAAAATATCTCGCAAATCGCGAAGACTTCGTTTATTTTGACGAAAAATAGCCGTCATTACCTTCCCGTTGGAGATACTTCGACGTTTAAGCACTCGTTGAACTCCATTTCACAGTGCTAATGCAATGCACAACTATATAAGCGTCGAAACCAGCAAAATATCTCGCAAATCGCGAAGATTTCGTTTATTTCGATGAAAAATAGCCGTCATTTCCTTCCCGTTGGAGATATTTCGACGTATAAGCGCTCGTTGAACTCCATTTCACAGTGCTAATGCAATGCACAACCATTTAAGAGTCGAAACCAGCAAAATATCTCGCAAATCGCGAATATTTCGTTTATTTTGACGAAAAATAGCCGTCACTTCCTTCCCGTTGGAGATATTTCGACGTTTAAGCGCACGTTGAACTCCATTTCACAGTGCTAATGCAGTGCACAACCATTTATGCGTCGAAACGAGCAAAATATTTCGCAAATCGCGAAGATTTCTTTTCTTTTGACGAAAAATAGCCGTCATTTCCTTCCTGTTGGAGATATTTCGACGTGTAAGCGCTCGATGAACTCCATTTCACAGTGCTAATGCAATGCACAACCATTTAAGCGTTGAAACAAGCAAAATATCTCGCAAATCGCGAATATTTCGTTTATTTTGACGAAAAATAGCCGTCATTTCCTTCCCGTTGGAGATATTTCGACGTTTAGGCGCTCCTTGAACTCCATTTCACAGTGCTAATGCAATGCACCACCACTTAAGCTATGAAAGAAGCAAAATATCTCGCAAATCGCGAATATTTCGTTTATTTTGACGAAAAATAGCCGTCATTTCCTTCCCGTTGGAGATATTTCGACGTTTAAGCACTCGTTGAACTCCATTTCACAGTGCTAATGCAATGCACAACCATTTAAGCGTCGAAACGAGCAAAATATCTCGCAAATCGCGAAGATTTCGTTTTTTTTGACGAAAAATAGCCGTCATTTCCTTCCCGTTGGAGATATTTCGACGTTTAAGCGCTCCTTGAACTCCATTTCACAGTGCTAATGCAATGCACAACCATTTAAGCGTCGAAACAAGCAAAATATCTCGCAAATCGCGAAGATTTCGTTTATTTTGACGAAAAATAGCCGCCATTTCCTTCCCGTTGGAGATATTTCGACGTTTAAGCACTCGTTGAACTCCATTTCACAGTGCTAATGCAATGCACAACTATTTAAGCGTCGAAACCAGCAAAATATCTCGCAAATCGCGAAGATTTCGTTTATTTTGAAGAAAAATAGCCGTCATTTCCTTCCCTTTGGAGATATTTCGACGTTTAAGCGCTCGTTGAACTTCATTTCACAGTGCTAATGCAATGCACAACCATTTCAGCGTCGAAAGACGCAAAATATCTCGCAAATCGCGAAGATTTCGTTTATTTTGACGAAAAATAGCCGTCATTACCTTCCCGTTGGAGATACTTCGACGTTTAAGCGCTCGTTGAACTCCACTTCACAGTGCTAATGCAATGCACAACCATTTAAGCGTCGAAACAAGCAAAATATCTCGCAAAACGCGAAGATTTCGTTTATTTTGACGAAAAATAGCCGTCATTACCTTCCCTTTGGAGATATTTCGACGTGTAAGCGCTCGTTGAACTCCATTTCACAGTGCTAATGCAATGCACAACCATTTAAGCGTCGAAACAAGCAAAATATCTCGCAAATCGCGAAGATTTCGTTTATATTGACGAAAAATAGCCGTCATTTCCTTCCCGTTGGAGATATTTCGACGTTTAAGCGCACATTGAACTCCATTTCACAGTGCTAATGCAGTGCACAACCAGTTAAGCGTCGAAACGAGCAAAATATCTCGCAAATCGCGAAGATTTCTTTTCTTTTGACGAAAAATAGCCGTCATTTCCTTCCTGTTGGAGATATTTCGACGTGTAAGCGCTCGATGAACTCCATTTCACAGTGCTAATGCAATGCACAACCATTTAAGAGTCGAAAGAAGCAAAATATCTCGCAAATCGCGAAGATTTCGTTTATTTTGACGAAAAATAGCCGTCATTTCCTTCCCGTTGGAGATATTTCGACGTTCAAGCGCTCGTTGAACTCCATTTCACAGTGCTGATGCAATGCACCACCACTTAAGCTATGAAAGAAGCAAAATATCTCGCAACTCGCGAATATTTCGTTTATTTTGACGAAAAATAGCCGTCATTTCCTTCCCGTTGGAGATATTTCGACGTTTAGGCGCTCGTTGAACTTCATTTCACAGTGCTAATGCAATGCACCACCACTTAAGCTATGAAAGAAGCAAAATATCTCGCAAATCGCGAATATTTCGTTTATTTTGACGAAAAATAGCCGTCATTTCCTTCCCGTTGGAGATATTTCGACGTTTAGGCGCTCCTTGAACTCCATTTCACAGTGCTAATCCAATGCACCACCACTTAAGCTATGAAAGAAGCAAAATATCTCGCAAATCGCGAATATTTCGTTTATTTTGACGAAAAATAGCCGTCGTTTCCTTCCCGTTGGAGATATTTCGACGTTTAAGCACTCGTTGAACTCCATTTCACAGTGCTAATGCAATGCACTACTATTTAAGCGTCGAAACAAGCAAAATATCTCGCAAATCGCGAAGGTTTCGTTTATTTTGATGAGAAATAGCCGTCATTTCCTTCCTGTTGGAGATATTTCGACGTGTAAGCGCTCGATGAACTCCATTTCACAGTGCTAATGCAATGCACAACCATTTAAGAGTCGAAACCAGCAAAATATCTCGCAAATCGCGAATATTTCGTTTATTTTGACGAAAAATAGCCGTCATTTCCTTCCCGTTGGAGATATTTCGACGTTTAAGCGCACGTTGAACTCCATTTCACAGTGCTAATGCAGTGCACAACCATTTAAGCGTCGAAACGAGCAAAATATCTCGCAAATCGCGAAGATTTCTTTTCTTTTGACGAAAAATAGCCGTCATTTCCTTCCTGTTGGAGATATTTCGACGTGTAAGCGCTCGATGAACTCCATTTCACAGTGCTAATGCAATGCACAACCATTTAAGAGTCGAAAGAAGCAAAATATCTCGCAAATCGCGAAGATTTCGTTTATTTTGACGAAAAATAGCCGTCATTTCCTTCCCGTTGGAGATATTTCGACGTTCAAGCGCTCGTTGAATTCCATTTCACAGTGCTGATGCAATGCACCACCACTTAAGCTATGAAAGAAGCAAAATATCTCGCAACTCGCGAATATTTCGTTTATTTTGACGAAAAATAGCCGTCATTTCCTTCCCGTTGGAGATATTTCGACGTTTAAGCACTCGTTGAACTCCATTTCACAGTGCTAATGCAATGCACTACTATTTAAGCGTCGAAACAAGCAAAATATCTCGCAAATCGCGAAGGTTTCGTTTATTTTGATGAGAAATAGCCGTCATTTCCTTCCTGTTGGAGATATTTCGACGTGTAAGCGCTCGATGAACTCCATTTCACAGTGCTAATGCAATGCACAACCATTTAAGAGTCGAAACCAGCAAAATATCTCGCAAATCGCGAATATTTCGTTTATTTTGACGAAAAATAGCCGTCATTTCCTTCCCGTTGGAGATATTTCGACGTTTAAGCGCACGTTGAACTCCATTTCACAGTGCTAATGCAGTGCACAACCATTTATGCGTCGAAACGAGCAAAATATCTCGCAAATCGCGAAGATTTCTTTTCTTTTGACGAAAAATAGCCGTCATTTCCTTCCTGTTGGAGATATTTCGACGTGTAAGCGCTCGATGAACTCCATTTCACAGTGCTAATGCAATGCACAACCATTTAAGAGTCGAAAGAAGCAAAATATCTCGCAAATCGCGAATATTTCGTTTATTTTGACGAAAAATAGCCGTCATTTCCTTCCCGTTGGAGATATTTCGACGTTTAAGCACTCGTTGAACTCCATTTCACAGTGCTAATGCAATGCACTACGATTTAAGAGTCGAAACAAGCAAAATATCTCGCAAATCGCGAAGATTTCGTTTATTTTGATGAAAAATAGCCGTCATTTCCTTCCCGTTGGAGATATTTCGACGTTTAAGCGCTCGTTGAACTTCATTTCACAGTGCTAATGCAATGCACCACCACTTAAGCTATGAAAGAAGCAAAATATCTCGCAAATCGCGAATATTTCGTTTATTTTGACGAAAAATAGCCGTCATTTCCTTCCCGTTGGAGATATTTCGACGTTTAGGCGCTCCTTGAACTCCATTTCACAGTGCTAATGCAATGCACCACCACTTAAGCTATGAAAGAAGCAAAATATCTCGCAAATCGCGAAGATTTCGTTTATTTCGATGAAAAATAGCCGTCATTTCCTTCCCGTTGGAGATATTTCGACGTATAAGCGCTCGTTGAACTCCATTTCACAGTGCTAATGCAATGCTCAACCATTTAAGCGTCGAAACAAGCAAAATATCTCGCAAATCGCGAATATTTCGTTTATTTTGACGAAAAATAGCCGTCATTTCCTTCCCGTTGGAGATATTTCGACGTTTAGGCGCTCCTTGAACTCCATTTCACAGTGCTAATGCAATGCACCACCACTTAAGCTATGAAAGAAGCAAAATATCTCGCAAATCGCGAATATTTCGTTTATTTTGACGAAAAATAGCCGTCATTTCCTTCCCGTTGGAGATATTTCGACGTTTAAGCACTCGTTGAACTCCATTTCACAGTGCTAATGCAATGCACTACTATTTAAGCGTCGAAACAAGCAAAATATCTCGCAAATCGCGAAGGTTTCGTTTATTTTGATGAGAAATAGCCGTCATTTCCTTCCTGTTGGAGATATTTCGACGTGTAAGCGCTCGATGAACTCCATTTCACAGTGCTAATGCAATGCACAACCATTTAATAGTCGAAACAAGCAAAATATCTCGCAAATCGCGAAGATTTCGTTTATTTTGACGAAAAATAGCCGTCATTTCCTTCCCGTTGGAGATATTTCGACGTTTAAGCACTCGTTGAACTCCATTTCACAGTGCTAATGCAATGCACAACCATTTAAGAGTCGAAACCAGCAAAATATCTCGCAAATCGCGAATATTTCGTTTATTTTGACGAAAAATAGCCGTCATTTCCTTCCCGTTGGAGATATTTCGACGTTTAAGCGCACGTTGAACTCCATTTCACAGTGCTAATGCAGTGCACAACCATTTATGCGTCGAAACGAGCAAAATATCTCGCAAATCGCGAAGATTTCTTTTCTTTTGACGAAAAATAGCCGTCATTTCCTTCCTGTTGGAGATATTTCGACGTGTAAGCGCTCGATGAACTCCATTTCACAGTGCTAATGCAATGCACAACCATTTAAGAGTCGAAAGAAGCAAAATATCTCGCAAATCGCGAAGATTTCGTTTATTTTGACGAAAAATAGCCGTCATTTCCTTCCTGTCGGAGATATTTCGACGTTTAAGCGCTCTATGAACTCCATTTCACAGTGCTAATGCAATGCACCACCACTTAAGCTATGAAAGAAGCAAAATATCTCGCAAATCGCGAATATTTCGTTTATTTTGACGAAAAATAGCCGTCGTTTCCTTCCCGTTGGAGATATTTCGACGTTTAAGCACTCGTTGAACTCCATTTCACAGTGCTACTGCAATGCACTACTATTTAAGCGTCGAAACAAGCAAAATATCTCGCAAATCGCGAAGATTTCGTCGATTTTGACGAAAAATAGCCGTCATTTCCTTCCCGTTGGAGATATTTCGACGTTTAAGCAATCGTTGAACTCCACTTCACAGTGCTAATGCAATGCACAACCATTTAAGCGTCGAAACAATCAAAATATCTCGCAAATCGCGAAGATTTCGTCGATTTGGACGAAAAATAGCCGTCATTTCCTTCCCGTTGGAGATATTTCGACGTTTAAGCACTCGTTGAACTCCATTTCACAGTGCTAATGCAGTGCACAACCATTTAAGCGTCGAAACAAGCAAAATATCTCGCAAATCGCGAAGATTTAATTTATTTTGACGAAAAATAGCCGTCATTTCCTTCCCGCTGGAGATATTTCGACGGTTAATCAATCGTTGAACTCCATTTCACAGTGCTAATGCAATGCACAAACAGTTAAACGTCGAAACAATCAAAATATCTCGCAAATCGCGAAGATTTCGTCGATTTGGACGAAAAATAGCCGTCATTTCCTTCCCGTTGGAGATATTTCGACGTTTAAGCACTCGTTGAACTCCATTTCACAGTGCTAATGCAGTGCACAACCATTTAAGCGTCGAAACAAGCAAAATATCTCGCAAATCGCGAAGATTTCGTTTATTTTGACGAAAAATAGCCGTCATTACCTTCCCGTTGGAGATATTTCGACGTTTAAGCGGTCGTTGAACTCCATTTCACAGTGCTAATGCAATGCACAACCATTTAAGCGTCGAAACAATCAAAATATCTCGCAAATCGCAAAGATAACATTTATTTTGACGAAAAATAGCCGTCATTTCCTTCCCGTTGCAGATATTTCGACGTTTAAGCACTCGTTGAACTCCATTTCACAGTGCTAATGCAATGCACAACCATTAAACCGTCGAAACAAGCAAAATATCTCGCAAATCGCGAAGATTTCGTTTATTTTGACGAAAAATAGCCGTCATTACCTTCCCGTTGGAGATATTTCGACGTTTAAGCGCTCGATGAACTCCATTTCACAGTGCTAATGCAATGCACAACCATTTAAGAGTCGAAAGAAGCAAAATATCTCGCAAATCGCGAAGATTTCGTCGATTTTACAAAAAATAGCCGTCATTTCCTTCCTGTTGGAGATATTTCGACGTTTAAGCAATCGTTGAACTCCATTTCACAGTGCTAATGCAATGCACAACCATTTAAGCGTTGAAACAAGCAAAATATCTCGCAAATCGCGAATATTTCGTTTATTTTGACGAAAAATAGCCGTCATTTCCTTCCCGTTGGAGATATTTCGACGTTTAAGCACTTGTTGAACTCCATTTCACAGTGCTAATGCAATGCACAACTATTTAAGCGTCGCAACCAGCAAAATATCTCGCAAATCGCGAAGATTTCGTTTATTTTGACGAAAAATAGCCGTCATTTCCTTCCTGTTGGAGATATTTCGACGTTTAAGCGCTCTATGAACTCCATTTCACAGTGCTAATGCAATGCACCACCACTTAAGCTATGAAAGAAGCAAAATATCTCGCAAATCGCGAATATTTCGTTTATTTTGACGAAAAATAGCCGTCGTTTCCTTCCCGTTGGAGATATTTCGACGTTTAAGCACTCGTTGAACTCCATTTCACAGTGCTACTGCAATGCACTACTATTTAAGCGTCGAAACAAGCAAAATATCTCGCAAATCGCGAAGATTTCGTCGATTTGGACGAAAAATAGCCGTCATTTCCTTCCCGTTGGAGATATTTCGACGTGTAAGCGCTCGATGAACTCCATTTCACAGTGCTAATGCAATGCACAACCATTTAAGAGTCGAAACAAGCAAAATATCTCGCAAATCGCGAAGATTTCGTTTATTTTGACGAAAAATAGCCGTCATTTCCTTCCCGTTGGAGATATTTCGACGTTTAAGCACTCGTTGAACTCCATTTCACAGTGCTAATGCAATGCACAACCATTTAAGAGTCGAAACCAGCAAAATATCTCGCAAATCGCGAATATTTCGTTTATTTTGACGAAAAATAGCCGTCATTTCCTTCCCGTTGGAGATATTTCGACGTTTAAGCGCACGTTGAACTCCATTTCACAGTGCTAATGCAGTGCACAACCATTTATGCGTCGAAACGAGCAAAATATCTCGCAAATCGCGAAGATTTCTTTTCTTTTGACGAAAAATAGCCGTCATTTCCTTCCTGTTGGAGATATTTCGACGTGTAAGCGCTCGATGAACTCCATTTCACAGTGCTAATGCAATGCACAACCATTTAAGAGTCGAAAGAAGCAAAATATCTCGCAAATCGCGAAGATTTCGTTTATTTTGACGAAAAATAGCCGTCATTTCCTTCCTGTTGGAGATATTTCGACGTTTAGGCGCTCCTTGAACTCCATTTCACAGTGCTAATGCAATGCACCACCACTTAAGCTATGAAAGAAGCAAAATATCTCGCAAATCGCGAATATTTCGTTTATTTTGACGAAAAATAGCCGTCATTTCCTTCCCGTTGGAGATATTTCGACGTTTAAGCACTCGCTGAACTCCATTTCACAGTGCTAATGCAATGCACTACTATTTAAGCGTCGAAACAAGCAAAATATCTCGCAAATCGCGAAGGTTTCGTTTATTTTGATGAGAAATAGCCGTCATTTCCTTCCTGTTGGAGATATTTCGACGTGTAAGCGCTCGATGAACTCCATTTCACAGTGCTAATGCAATGCACAACCATTTAAGAGTCGAAACAAGCAAAATATCTCGCAAATCGCGAAGATTTCGTTTATTTTGACGAAAAATAGCCGTCATTTCCTTCCCGTTGGAGATATTTCGACGTTTAAGCACTCGTTGAACTCCATTTCACAGTGCTAATGCAATGCACAACCATTTAAGAGTCGAAACCAGCAAAATATCTCGCAAATCGCGAATATTTCGTTTATTTTGACGAAAAATAGACGTCATTTCCTTCCCGTTGGAGATATTTCGACGTTTAAGCGCACGTTGAACTCCATTTCACAGTGCTAATGCAGTGCACAACCATTTATGCGTCGAAACGAGCAAAATATCTCGCAAATCGCGAAGATTTCTTTTCTTTTGACGAAAAATAGCCGTCATTTCCTTCCTGTTGGAGATATTTCGACGTGTAAGCGCTCGATGAACTCCATTTCACAGTGCTAATGCAATGCACAACCATTTAAGAGTCGAAAGAAGCAAAATATCTCGCAAATCGCGAAGATTTCGTTTATTTTGACGAAAAATAGCCGTCATTTCCTTCCCGTTGGAGATATTTCGACGTTTAAGCGCTCCTTGAATTCCATTTCACAGTGCTAATGCAATGCACAACCATTTAAGCGTTGAAACAAGCAAAATATCTCGCAAATCGCGAATATTTCGTTTATTTTGACGAAAAATAGCCGTCATTTCCTTCCCGTTGGAGATATTTCGACGTTTAAGCACTTGTTGAACTCCATTTCACAGTGCTAATGCAATGCACAACTATTTAAGCGTCGCAACCAGCAAAATATCTCGCAAATCGCGAAGATTTCGTTTATTTTGACGAAAAATAGCCGTCATTTCCTTCCTGTTGGAGATATTTCGACGTTTAAGCGCTCTATGAACTCCATTTCACAGTGCTAATGCAATGCACCACCACTTAAGCTATGAAAGAAGCAAAATATCTCGCAAATCGCGAATATTTCGTTTATTTTGACGAAAAATGGCCGTCGTTTCCTTCCCGTTGGAGATATTTCGACGTTTAAGCACTCGTCGAACTCCATTTCACAGTGCTACTGCAATGCACTACTATTTAAGCGTCGAAACAAGCAAAATATCTCGCAAATCGCGAAGATTTCGTCGATTTTGACGAAAAATAGCCGTCATTTCCTTCCCGTTGGAGATATTTCGACGTTTAAGCAATCGTTGAACTCCACTTCACAGTGCTAATGCAGTGCACAACCATTTAAGCGTCGAAACAATCAAAATATCTCGCAAATCGCAAAGATAACATTTATTTTGACGAAAAATAGCCGTCATTTCCTTCCCGTTGCAGATATTTCGACGTTTAAGCACTCGTTGAACTCCATTTCACAGTGCTAATGCAATGCACAACCATTAAACCGTCGAAACAATCAAAATATCTCGCAAATCGCGAAGATTTCGTCGATTTTGACGAAAAATGGCCGTCATTTCCTTCCCGTTGGTGATATTTCGACGTTTAAGCGCTCGTTGAACTCCATTTCACAGTGCTAATGCAATGCACAACCATTTAAGCGTCGAAACAATCAAAATATCTCGCAAATCGCGAAGATTTCGTCGATTTTGACGAAAAATAGCCGTCATTTCCTTCCCGTTGGAGATATTTCGACGTTTAAGCAATCGTTGAACTCCACTTCACAGTGCTAATGCAATGCACAACCATTTAAGCGTCGAAACAATCAAAATATCTCGCAAATCGCGAAGATTTCATTTATTTTGACGAAAAATAGCCGTCATTTCCTTCCCGCTGGAGATATTTCGACGGTTAATCAATCGTTGAACTCCATTTCACAGTGCTAATGCAATGCACAAACAGTTAAACGTCGAAACAATCAAAATATCTCGCAAATCGCGAAGATTTCGTCGATTTGGACGAAAAATAGCCGTCATTTCCTTCCCGTTGGAGATATTTCGACGTTTAAGCACTCGTTGAACTCCATTTCACAGTGCTAATGCAGTGCACAAACATTTAAGCGTCGAAACAAGCAAAATATCTCGCAAATCGCGAAGATTTCGTTTATTTTGACGAAAAATAGCCGTCATTACCTTCCCGTTGGAGATATTTCGACGTTTAAGCGGTCGTTGAACTCCATTTCACAGTGCTAATGCAATGCACAACCATTTAAGCGTCGAAACAATCAAAATATCTCGCAAATCGCAAAGATAACATTTATTTTGACGAAAAATAGCCGTCATTTCCTTCCCGTTGCAGATATTTCGACGTTTAAGCACTCGTTGAACTCCATTTCACAGTGCTAATGCAATGCACAACCATTAAACCGTCGAAACAATCAAAATATCTCGCAAATCGCGAAGATTTCGTCGATTTTGACGAAAAATGGCCGTCATTTCCTTCCCGTTGTTGATATTTCGACGTTTAGGCGCTCGTTGAACTCCATTTCACAGTGCTAATGCAGTGCACAACCATTTAAGCGTCGAAACAAGCAAAATATCTCGCAAATCGCGAAGATTTCGTCGATTTTGACAAAAAATAGCCGTCATTTCCTTCCCGTTGGAGATATTTCGACGTTTAAGCAATCGTTGAACTCCATTTCACAGTGCTAATGCAATGCACAACCATTTAAGCGTCGAAACAATCAAAATATCTCGCAAATCGCGAAGATTTCGTCGATTTTGACGAAAAATAGCCGTCATTTCCTTCCCGTTGGAGATATTTCGACGTTTAAGCACTCGTTGAACTCCATTTCACAGTGCTAATGCAATGCACAAACAGTTAAACGTCGAAACAATCAAAATATCTCGCAAATCGCGAAGATTTCGTCGATTTGGACGAAAAATAGCCGTCATTTCCTCCCGTTGGAGATATTTCGACGTTTAAGCACTCGTTGAACTCCATTTCACAGTGCTAATGCAATGCACAACCATTAAACCGACGAAACAATCAAAATATCTCGCAAATCGCGAAGAATTCGTCGATTTTGACGAAAAATAGCCGTCATTTCCTTCCCGTTGGAGATATTTCGACGTTTAAGCACTCGTTGAACTCCATTTCACAGTGCTAATGCAGTGCACAAACATTTAAGCGTCGAAACAAGCAAAATATCACGCAAATCGCGAAGATTTCGTTTATTTTGACGAAAAATAGCCGTCATTACCTTCCCGTTGGAGATATTTCGACGTTTAAGCGCTCGTTGAACTCCATTTCACAGTGCTAATGCAATGCACAACCATTTAAGCGTCGAAACAATCAAAATATCTCGCAAATCGCGAAGATAACATTTATATTGACGAAAAATAGCCGTCATTTCCTTCCCGTTGGAGATATTTCGACGTTTAAGCACTCGTTGAACTCCATTTCACAGTGCTAATGCAGTGCACAAACATTTAAGCGTCGAAACAAGCAAAATATCACGCAAATCGCGAAGATTTCGTTTATTTTGACGAAAAATAGCCGTCATTACCTTCCCGTTGGAGATATTTCGACGTTTAAGCGCTCGTTGAACTCCATTTCACAGTGCTAATGCAATGCACAAACAGTTAAACGTCGAAACAATCAAAATATCTCGCAAATCGCGAAGAATTCGTCGATTTTGACGAAAAATAGCCGTCATTTCCTTCCCGTTGGAGATATTTCGACGTTTAAGCACTCGTTGAACTCCATTTCACAGTGCTAATGCAGTGCACAAACATTTAAGCGTCGAAACAAGCAAAATATCACGCAAATCGCGAAGATTTCGTTTATTTTGACGAAAAATAGCCGTCATTACCTTCCCGTTGGAGATATTTCGACGTTTAAGCGCTCGTTGAACTCCATTTCACAGTGCTAATGCAATGCACAAACAGTTAAACGTCGAAACAATCAAAATATCTCGCAAATCGCGAAGATTTCGTCGATTTTGACGAAAAATAGCCGTCATTTCCTTCCCTTTGGAGATATTTCGACGTTTAAGCACTCGTTGAACTCCATTTCACAGTGCTAATGCAGTGCACAACCATTTAAGCGTCGAAACAAGCAAAATATCTCGCAAATCGCGAAGATTTCGTTTATTTTGACGAAAAATAGCCGTCATTTCCTTCCCGTTGGAGATATTTCGACGGTTAATCAATCGTTGAACTCCATTTCACAGTGCTAATGCAATGCACAAACAGTTAAACGTCGAAACAATCAAAATATCTCGCAAATCGCGAAGATTTCGTCGATTTTGACGAAAAATAGCCGTCATTTCCTTCCCGTTGGAGATATTTCGACGTTTAAGCGCTCGTTGAACTCCATTTCACAGTGGTAATGCAGTGCACAACCATTAAACCGTCGAAACAATCAAAATATCTCGCAAATCGCGAAGAATTCGTCGATTTTGACGAAAAATAGCCGTCATTTCCTTCCCGTTGGAGATATTTCGACGTTTAAGCACTCGTTGAACTCCATTTCACAGTGCTAATGCAGTGCACAAACATTTAAGCGTCGAAACAAGCAAAATATCACGCAAATCGCGAAGATTTCGTTTATTTTGACGAAAAATAGCCGTCATTACCTTCCCGTTGGAGATATTTCGACGTTTAAGCGCTCGTTGAACTCCATTTCACAGTGCTAATGCAATGCACAACCATTTAAGCGTCGAAACAATCAAAATATCTCGCAAATCGCGAAGATAACATTTATATTGACGAAAAATAGCCGTCATTTCCTTCCCGTTGGAGATATTTCGACGGTTAATCAATCGTTGAACTCCATTTCACAGTGGTAATGCAGTGCACAACCATTAAACCGTCGAAACAATCAAAATATCTCGCAAATCGCGAAGAATTCGTCGATTTTGACGAAAAATAGCCGTCATTTCCTTCCCGTTGGAGATATCTCGACGTTTAGGCACTCGTTGAACTCCATTTCACAGTGCTAATGCAGTGCACAACCATTTAAGCGTCGAAACAATCAAAATATCTCGCAAATCGCGAAGATTTCGTCGATTTTGACGAAAAATAGCCGTCATTTCCTTCCCGTTGGAGATATTTCGACGTTTAAGCGCTCGTTGAACTCCATTTCACAGTGGTAATGCAGTGCACAACCATTAAACCGTCGAAACAATCAAAATATCTCGCAAATCGCGAAGAATTCGTCGATTTTGACGAAAAATAGCCGTCATTTCCTTCCCGTTGGAGATATTTCGACGTTTAAGCACTCGTTGAACTCCATTTCACAGTGCTAATGCAGTGCACAAACATTTAAGCGTCGAAACAAGCAAAATATCACGCAAATCGCGAAGATTTCGTTTATTTTGACGAAAAATAGCCGTCATTACCTTCCCGTTGGAGATATATCGACGTTTAAGCGCTCGTTGAACTCCATTTCACAGTGCTAATGCAATGCACAACCATTTAAGCGTCGAAACAATCAAAATATCTCGCAAATCTCGAAGATAACATTTATATTGACGAAAAATAGCCGTCATTTCCTTCCCGTTGGAGATATTTCGACGGTTAATCAATCGTTGAACTCCATTTCACAGTGGTAATGCAGTGCACAACCATTAAACCGTCGAAACAATCAAAATATCTCGCAAATCGCGAAGAATTCGTCGATTTTGACGAAAAATAGCCGTCATTTCCTTCCCGTTGGAGATATCTCGACGTTTAGGCACTCGTTGAACTCCATTTCACAGTGCTAATGCAATGCACAAACAGTTAAACGTCGAAACAATCAAAATATCTCGCTAATCGCGAAGATTTCGTCGATTTTGACGAAAAATAGCCGTCATTTCCTTCCCGTTGGAGATATTTCGAAGTTTAAGCAATCGTTGAACTCCACATCACTGTGCTAATGCAATGCACAACCATTTAAGCGTCGAAACAATCAAAATATCTCGCAAATCGCGAAGATTTCATTTATTTTGACGAAAAATAGCCGTCATTTCCTTCCCGCTAGAGATATTTCGACGGTTAATCAATCGTTGAACTTCATTTCACAGTGCTAATGCAATGCACAAACAGTTAAACGTCGAAACAATCAAAATATCTCGCAAATCGCGAAGATTTCGTCGATTTGGACGAAAAATAGCCGTCATTTCCTTCCCGTTGGAGATATTTCGACGTTTAAGCACTCGTTGAACTCCATTTCACAGTGCTAATGCAATGCACAACCATTAAACCGTCGAAACAATCAAAATATCTCGCAAATCGCGAAGATTTCGTCGATTTTGGCGAAAAATGGCTGTCATTTCCTTCCCGTTGGAGATATTTCGACGTTTAAGCACTCGTTGAACTCCATTTCACAGTGCTAATGCTATGCACAACCATTAAACCGTCGAAACAATCAAAATATCTCGCAAATCGCGAAGATTTCGTCGATTTTGACGAAAAATAGCCGTCATTTCCTTCCCGTTGGAGATATTTCGACGTTTAAGCACTCGTTGAACTCCATTTCACAGTGCTAAAGCAATGCACAAACAGTTAAACGTCGAAACAATCAAAATATCTCGCAAATCGCGAAGATTTCGTCGATTTGGACGAAAAATAGCCGTCATTTCCTCCCGTTGGAGATATTTCGACGTTTAAGCACTCGTTGAACTCCATTTCACAGTGCTAATGCAATGCATAACCATTAAACCGTCGAAACAAGCAAAATATCTCGCAAATCGCGAAGATTTCGTTTATTTTGACGAAAAATAGCCGTCATTTCCTCCCGTTGGAGATATTTCGACGTTTAAGCACTCGTTGAACTCCATTTCACAGTGCTAATGCAGTGCACAACCATTTAAGCGTCGAAACAAGCAAAATATCTCGCAAATCGCGAAGATTTCGTTTATTTTGACGAAAAATAGCCGTCATTTCCTTCCCGTTGGAGATATTTCGACGGTTAATCAATCGTTGAACTCCATTTCACAGTGCTAATGCAATGCACAAACAGTTAAACGTCGAAACAATCAAAATATCTCGCAAATCGCGAAGATTTCGTCGATTTTGGCGAAAAATGGCCGTCATTTCCTTCCCGTTGGAGATATTTCGACGTTTAAGCACTCGTTGAACTCCATTTCACAGTGCTAATGCTATGCACAACCATTAAACCGTCGAAACAATCAAAATATCGCGCAAATCGCGAAGATTTCGTCGATTTTGACGAAAAATAACCGTCATTTCCTTCCCGTTGGAGATATTTCGACGGTTAATCAATCGTTGAACTCCATTTCACAGTGCTAATGCAATGCACAAACAGTTAAACGTCGAAACAATCAAGATATCTCGCAAATCGCGAAGATTTCGTCGATTTTGACGAAAAATGGCCGTCATTTCCTTCCCGTTGGAGATATTTCGACGTTTAAGCACTCGTTGAACTCCATTTCACAGTGCTAATGGAATGCACAACCATTTAAGCGTCGAAACAATCAAAATATCTCGCAAATCGCGAAGATTTCGTCGATTTTGTCGAAAAATGGCCGTCATTTCCTTCCCGTTGGTGATATTTCGACGTTTAGGCGCTCGTTGAACTCCATTTCACAGTGCTAATGCAGTGCACAACCATTTAAGCGTCGAAACAAGCAAAATATCTCGCAAATCGCGAAGATTTCGTCGATTTTGACGAAAAATAGCCGTCATTTCCTTCCCGTTGGAGATATTTCGACGTTTAAGCACTCGTTGAACTCCATTTCACAGTGCTAATGCAATGCACAACCATTTAAGCGTCGAAACAATCAAAATATCTCGCAAATCGCGAAGATTTCGTCGATTTTGACGAAAAATAGCCGTCATTTCCTTCCCGTTGGAGACATTTCGAAGTTTAAGCAATCGTTGAACTCCACATCACAGTGCTAATGCAATGCACAACCATTTAAGCGTCGAAACAATCAAAATATCTCGCAAATCGCGAAGATTTCATTTATTTTGACGAAAAATAGCCGTCATTTCCTTCCCGCTGGAGATATTTCGACGGTTAATCAATCGTTGAACTCCATTTCACAGTGCTAATGCAATACACAAACAGTTAAACGTCGAAACAATCAAAATATCTCGCAAATCGCGAAGATTTCGTCGATTTGTACGAAAAATAGCCGTCATTTCCTTCCCGTTGGAGATATTTCGACGTTTAAGCACTCGTTGAACTCCATTTCACAGTGCTAATGCAATGCACAACCATTAAACCGTCGAAACAATCAAAATATCTCGCAAATCGCGAAGATTTTGTCGATTTTGACGAAAAATAGCCGTCATTTCCTTCCCGTTGGAGATATTTCGACGGTTAATCAATCGCTGAACTCCATTTCACAGTGCTAATGCAATGCACAAACAGTTAAACGTCGAAACATTCAAAATATCTCGCAAATCGCGAAGATTTCGTCGATTTTGACGAAAAATAGCCGTCATTTCCTTCCCGTTGGAGATATTTCGACGTTTAAGCGCTCGTTGAACTCCATTTCACAGTGGTAATGCAGTGCACAACCATTAAACCGTCGAAACAATCAAAATATCTCGCAAATCGCGAAGAATTCGTCGATTTTGACGAAAAATAGCCGTCATTTCCTTCCCGTTGGAGATATCTCGACGTTTAGGCACTCGTTGAACTCCATTTCACAGTGCTAATGCAGTGCACAACCATTTAAGCGTCGAAACAATCAAAATATCTCGCAAATCGCGAAGATTTCGTCGATTTTGACGAAAAATAGCCGTCATTTCCTTCCCGTTGGAGATATTTCGACGTTTAAGCGCTCGTTGAACTCCATTTCACAGTGGTAATGCAGTGCACAACCATTAAACCGTCGAAACAATCAAAATATCTCGCAAATCGCGAAGAATTCGTCGATTTTGACGAAAAATAGCCGTCATTTCCTTCCCGTTGGAGATATTTCGACGTTTAAGCACTCGTTGAACTCCATTTCACAGTGCTAATGCAGTGCACAAACATTTAAGCGTCGAAACAAGCAAAATATCACGCAAATCGCGAAGATTTCGTTTATTTTGACGAAAAATAGCCGTCATTACCTTCCCGTTGGAGATATATCGACGTTTAAGCGCTCGTTGAACTCCATTTCACAGTGCTAATGCAATGCACAACCATTTAAGCGTCGAAACAATCAAAATATCTCGCAAATCTCGAAGATAACATTTATATTGACGAAAAATAGCCGTCATTTCCTTCCCGTTGGAGATATTTCGACGGTTAATCAATCGTTGAACTCCATTTCACAGTGGTAATGCAGTGCACAACCATTAAACCGTCGAAACAATCAAAATATCTCGCAAATCGCGAAGAATTCGTCGATTTTGACGAAAAATAGCCGTCATTTCCTTCCCGTTGGAGATATCTCGACGTTTAGGCACTCGTTGAACTCCATTTCACAGTGCTAATGCAATGCACAAACAGTTAAACGTCGAAACAATCAAAATATCTCGCTAATCGCGAAGATTTCGTCGATTTTGACGAAAAATAGCCGTCATTTCCTTCCCGTTGGAGATATTTCGAAGTTTAAGCAATCGTTGAACTCCACATCACTGTGCTAATGCAATGCACAACCATTTAAGCGTCGAAACAATCAAAATATCTCGCAAATCGCGAAGATTTCATTTATTTTGACGAAAAATAGCCGTCATTTCCTTCCCGCTAGAGATATTTCGACGGTTAATCAATCGTTGAACTTCATTTCACAGTGCTAATGCAATGCACAAACAGTTAAACGTCGAAACAATCAAAATATCTCGCAAATCGCGAAGATTTCGTCGATTTGGACGAAAAATAGCCGTCATTTCCTTCCCGTTGGAGATATTTCGACGTTTAAGCACTCGTTGAACTCCATTTCACAGTGCTAATGCAATGCACAACCATTAAACCGTCGAAACAATCAAAATATCTCGCAAATCGCGAAGATTTCGTCGATTTTGGCGAAAAATGGCTGTCATTTCCTTCCCGTTGGAGATATTTCGACGTTTAAGCACTCGTTGAACTCCATTTCACAGTGCTAATGCTATGCACAACCATTAAACCGTCGAAACAATCAAAATATCTCGCAAATCGCGAAGATTTCGTCGATTTTGACGAAAAATAGCCGTCATTTCCTTCCCGTTGGAGATATTTCGACGTTTAAGCACTCGTTGAACTCCATTTCACAGTGCTAAAGCAATGCACAAACAGTTAAACGTCGAAACAATCAAAATATCTCGCAAATCGCGAAGATTTCGTCGATTTGGACGAAAAATAGCCGTCATTTCCTCCCGTTGGAGATATTTCGACGTTTAAGCACTCGTTGAACTCCATTTCACAGTGCTAATGCAATGCATAACCATTAAACCGTCGAAACAAGCAAAATATCTCGCAAATCGCGAAGATTTCGTTTATTTTGACGAAAAATAGCCGTCATTTCCTCCCGTTGGAGATATTTCGACGTTTAAGCACTCGTTGAACTCCATTTCACAGTGCTAATGCAGTGCACAACCATTTAAGCGTCGAAACAAGCAAAATATCTCGCAAATCGCGAAGATTTCGTTTATTTTGACGAAAAATAGCCGTCATTTCCTTCCCGTTGGAGATATTTCGACGGTTAATCAATCGTTGAACTCCATTTCACAGTGCTAATGCAATGCACAAACAGTTAAACGTCGAAACAATCAAAATATCTCGCAAATCGCGAAGATTTCGTCGATTTTGGCGAAAAATGGCCGTCATTTCCTTCCCGTTGGAGATATTTCGACGTTTAAGCACTCGTTGAACTCCATTTCACAGTGCTAATGCTATGCACAACCATTAAACCGTCGAAACAATCAAAATATCGCGCAAATCGCGAAGATTTCGTCGATTTTGACGAAAAATAACCGTCATTTCCTTCCCGTTGGAGATATTTCGACGGTTAATCAATCGTTGAACTCCATTTCACAGTGCTAATGCAATGCACAAACAGTTAAACGTCGAAACAATCAAGATATCTCGCAAATCGCGAAGATTTCGTCGATTTTGACGAAAAATGGCCGTCATTTCCTTCCCGTTGGAGATATTTCGACGTTTAAGCACTCGTTGAACTCCATTTCACAGTGCTAATGGAATGCACAACCATTTAAGCGTCGAAACAATCAAAATATCTCGCAAATCGCGAAGATTTCGTCGATTTTGTCGAAAAATGGCCGTCATTTCCTTCCCGTTGGTGATATTTCGACGTTTAGGCGCTCGTTGAACTCCATTTCACAGTGCTAATGCAGTGCACAACCATTTAAGCGTCGAAACAAGCAAAATATCTCGCAAATCGCGAAGATTTCGTCGATTTTGACGAAAAATAGCCGTCATTTCCTTCCCGTTGGAGATATTTCGACGTTTAAGCACTCGTTGAACTCCATTTCACAGTGCTAATGCAATGCACAACCATTTAAGCGTCGAAACAATCAAAATATCTCGCAAATCGCGAAGATTTCGTCGATTTTGACGAAAAATAGCCGTCATTTCCTTCCCGTTGGAGACATTTCGAAGTTTAAGCAATCGTTGAACTCCACATCACAGTGCTAATGCAATGCACAACCATTTAAGCGTCGAAACAATCAAAATATCTCGCAAATCGCGAAGATTTCATTTATTTTGACGAAAAATAGCCGTCATTTCCTTCCCGCTGGAGATATTTCGACGGTTAATCAATCGTTGAACTCCATTTCACAGTGCTAATGCAATACACAAACAGTTAAACGTCGAAACAATCAAAATATCTCGCAAATCGCGAAGATTTCGTCGATTTGTACGAAAAATAGCCGTCATTTCCTTCCCGTTGGAGATATTTCGACGTTTAAGCACTCGTTGAACTCCATTTCACAGTGCTAATGCAATGCACAACCATTAAACCGTCGAAACAATCAAAATATCTCGCAAATCGCGAAGATTTTGTCGATTTTGACGAAAAATAGCCGTCATTTCCTTCCCGTTGGAGATATTTCGACGGTTAATCAATCGCTGAACTCCATTTCACAGTGCTAATGCAATGCACAAACAGTTAAACGTCGAAACATTCAAAATATCTCGCAAATCGCGAAGATTTCGTCGATTTTGACGAAAAATAGCCGTCATTTCCTTCCCGTTGGAGATATTTCGACGTTTAAGCGCTCGTTGAACTCCATTTCACAGTGGTAATGCAGTGCACAACCATTAAACCGTCGAAACAATCAAAATATCTCGCAAATCGCGAAGAATTCGTCGATTTTGACGAAAAATAGCCGTCATTTCCTTCCCGTTGGAGATATTTCGACGTTTAAGCAATCGTTGAACTCCACTTCACAGTGCTAATGCAATGCACAACCATTTAAGCGTCGAAACAATCAAAATATCTCGCAAATCGCGAAGATTTAATTTATTTTGACGAAAAATAGCCGTCATTTCCTTCCCGTTGGAGATATTTCGACGTTTAAGCACTTGTTGAACTCCATTTCACAGTGCTAATGCAATGCACAACCATTAAACCGTCGAAACAATCAAAATATCTCGCAAATCGCGAAGATTTCGTCGATTTTGACGAAAAATAGCCGTCATTTCCTTCCCGTTGGAGATATTTCGACGGTTAATCAATCGCTGAACTCCATTTCACAGTGCTAATGCAATGCACAAACAGTTAAACGTCGAAACATTCAAAATATCTCGCAAATCGCGAAGATTTCGTCGATTTTGACGAAAAATAGCCGTCATTTCCTTCCCGTTGGAGATATTTCGACGTTTAAGCGCTCGTTGAACTCCATTTCACAGTGGTAATGCAGTGCACAACCATTAAACCGTCGAAACAATCAAAATATCTCGCAAATCGCGAAGAATTCGTCGATTTTGACGAAAAATAGCCGTCATTTCCTTCCCGTTGGAGATATTTCGACGTTTAAGCAATCGTTGAACTCCACTTCACAGTGCTAATGCAATGCACAACCATTTAAGCGTTGAAACAATCAAAATATCTCGCAAATCGCGAAGATTTAATTTATTTTGACGAAAAATAGCCGTCATTTCCTTCCCGCTGGAGATATTTCGACGGTTAATCAATCGTTGAACTCCATTTCACAGTGCTAATGCAATGCACAAACAGTTAAACGTCGAAACAATCAAAATATCTCGCAAATCGCGAAGATTTCGTTTATTTTGACGAAAAATAGCCGTCATTACCTTCCCGTTGGAGATATTTCGACGTTTAAGCGGTCGTTGAACTCCATTTCACAGTGCTAATGCAATGCACAACCATTTAAGCGTCGAAACAATCAAAATATCTCGCAAATCGCAAAGATAACATTTATTTTGACGAAAAATAGCCGTCATTTCCTTCCCGTTGGAGATATTTCGACGTTTAAGCACTCGTTGAACTCCATTTCACAGTGCTAATGCAGTGCACAACCATTTAAGCGTCGAAACAAGCAAAATATCTCGCAAATCGCGAAGATTTCGTTTATTTTGACGAAAAATAGCCGTCATTACCTTCCCGTTGGAGATATTTCGACGTTTAAGCGGTCGTTGAACTCCATTTCACAGTGCTAATGCAATGCACAACCATTTAAGCGTCGAAACAATCAAAATATCTCGCAAATCGCAAAGATAACATTTATTTTGACGAAAAATAGCCGTCATTTCCTTCCCGTTGCAGATATTTCGACGTTTAAGCACTCGTTGAACTCCATTTCACAGTGCTAATGCAATGCACAACCATTAAACCGTCGAAACAAGCAAAATATCTCGCAAATCGCGAAGATTTCGTTTATTTTGACGAAAAATAGCCGTCATTACCTTCCCGTTGGAGATATTTCGACGTTTAAGCGCTCGATGAACTCCATTTCACAGTGCTAATGCAATGCACAACCATTTAAGAGTCGAAAGAAGCAAAATATCTCGCAAATCGCGAAGATTTCGTCGATTTTGACAAAAAATAGCCGTCATTTCCTTCCTGTTGGAGATATTTCGACGTTTAAGCAATCGTTGAACTCCATTTCACAGTGCTAATGCAATGCACAACCATTTAAGCGTTGAAACAAGCAAAATATCTCGCAAATCGCGAATATTTCGTTTATTTTGACGAAAAATAGCCGTCATTTCCTTCCCGTTGGAGATATTTCGACGTTTAAGCACTTGTTGAACTCCATTTCACAGTGCTAATGCAATGCACAACTATTTAAGCGTCGCAACCAGCAAAATATCTCGCAAATCGCGAAGATTTCGTTTATTTTGACGAAAAATAGCCGTCATTTCCTTCCTGTTGGAGATATTTCGACGTTTAAGCGCTCTATGAACTCCATTTCACAGTGCTAATGCAATGCACCACCACTTAAGCTATGAAAGAAGCAAAATATCTCGCAAATCGCGAATATTTCGTTTATTTTGACGAAAAATAGCCGTCGTTTCCTTCCCGTTGGAGATATTTCGACGTTTAAGCACTCGTTGAACTCCATTTCACAGTGCTACTGCAATGCACTACTATTTAAGCGTCGAAACAAGCAAAATATCTCGCAAATCGCGAAGATTTCGTCGATTTGGACGAAAAATAGCCGTCATTTCCTTCCCGTTGGAGATATTTCGACGTTTAAGCAATCGTTGAACTCCACTTCACAGTGCTAATGCAGTGCACAACCATTTAAGCGTCGAAACAATCAAAATATCTCGCAAATCGCAAAGATAACATTTATTTTGACGAAAAGTAGCCGTCATTTCCTTCCCGTTGCAGATATTTCGACGTTTAAGCACTCGTTGAACTCCATTTCACAGTGCTAATGCAATGCACAACCATTAAACCGTCGAAACAATCAAAATATCTCGCAAATCGCGAAGATTTCGTCGATTTTGACGAAAAATGGCCGTCATTTCCTTCCCGTTGGTGATATTTCGACGTTTAGGCGCTCGTTGAACTCCATTTCACAGTGCTAATGCAATGCACAACCATTTAAGCGTCGAAACAATCAAAATATCTCGCAAATCGCGAAGATTTCGTCGATTTTGACGAAAAATAGCCGTCATTTCCTTCCCGTTGGAGATATTTCGACGTTTAAGCAATCGTTGAACTCCACTTCACAGTGCTAATGCAATGCACAACCATTTAAGCGTCGAAACAATCAAAATATCTCGCAAATCGCGAAGATTTCATTTATTTTGACGAAAAATAGCCGTCATTTCCTTCCCGCTGGAGATATTTCGACGGTTAATCAATCGTTGAACTCCATTTCACAGTGCTAATGCAATGCACAAACAGTTAAACGTCGAAACAATCAAAATATCTCGCAAATCGCGAAGACTTCGTCGATTTGGACGAAAAATAGCCGTCATTTCCTTCCCGTTGGAGATATTTCGACGTTTAAGCACTCGTTGAACTCCATTTCACAGTGCTAATGCAGTGCACAACCATTTAAGCGTCGAAACAAGCAAAATATCTCGCAAATCGCGAAGATTTCGTTTATTTTGACGAAAAATAGCCGTCATTACCTTCCCGTTGGAGATATTTCGACGTTTAAGCGGTCGTTGAACTCCATTTCACAGTGCTAATGCAATGCACAACCATTTAAGCGTCGAAACAATCAAAATATCTCGCAAATCGCAAAGATAACATTTATTTTGACGAAAAATAGCCGTCATTTCCTTCCCGTTGCAGATATTTCGACGTTTAAGCACTCGTTGAACTCCATTTCACAGTGCTAATGCAATGCACAACCATTAAACCGTCGAAACAATCAAAATATCTCGCAAATCGCGAAGATTTCGTCGATTTTGACGAAAAATGGCCGTCATTTCCTTCCCGTTGGTGATATTTCGACGTTTAGGCGCTCGTTGAACTCCATTTCACAGTGCTAATGCAGTGCACAACCATTTAAGCGTCGAAACAAGCAAAATATCTCGCAAATCGCGAAGATTTCGTCGATTTTGACAAAAAATAGCCGTCATTTCCTTCCCGTTGGAGATATTTCGACGTTTAAGCAATCGTTGAACTCCATTTCACAGTGCTAATGCAATGCACAACCATTTAAGCGTCGAAACAATCAAAATATCTCGCAAATCGCGAAGATTTCGTTTATTTTGACGAAAAATAGCCGTCATTTCCTTCCCGTTGGAGATATTTCGACGGTTAATCAATCGTTGAACTCCATTTCACAGTGCTAATGCAATGCACAAACAGTTAAACGTCGAAACAATCAAAATATCTCGCAAATCGCGAAGATTTCGTCGATTTTGACGAAAAATAGCCGTCATTTCCTTCCCGTTGGAGATATTTCGACGTTTAAGCGCTCGTTGAACTCCATTTCACAGTGGTAATGCAGCGCACAACCATTAAACCGTCGAAACAATCAAAATATCTCGCAAATCGCGAAGAATTCGTCGATTTTGACGAAAAATAGCCGTCATTTCCTTCCCGTTGGAGATATTTCGACGTTTAAGCACTCGTTGAACTCCATTTCACAGTGCTAATGCAGTGCACAAACATTTAAGCGTCGAAACAAGCAAAATATCTCGCAAATCGCGAAGATTTCGTTTATTTTGACGAAAAATAGCCGTCATTACCTTCCCGTTGGAGATATTTCGACGTTTAAGCGCTCGTTGAACTCCATTTCACAGTGCTAATGCAATGCACAACCATTTAAGCGTCGAAACAATCAAAATATCTCGCAAATCGCGAAGATAACATTTATATTGACGAAAAATAGCCGTCATTTCCTTCCCGTTGGAGATATTTCGACGGTTAATCAATCGTTGAACTCCATTTCACAGTGGTAATGCAGTGCACAACCATTAAACCGTCGAAACAATCAAAATATCTCGCAAATCGCGAAGAATTCGTCGATTTTGACGAAAAATAGCCGTCATTTCCTTCCCGTTGGAGATATTTCGACGTTTAGGCACTCGTTGAACTCCATTTCACAGTGCTAATGCAGTGCACAACCATTTAAGCGTCGAAACAAGCAAAATATCTCGCAAATCGCGAAGATTTCGTTTATTTTGACGAAAAATAGCCGTCATTACCTTCCCGTTGGAGATATTTCGACGTTTAAGCGCTCGTTGAACTCCATTTCACAGTGCTAATGCAATGCACAACCATTTAAGCGTCGAAACAATCAAAATATCTCGCAAATCGCGAAGATAACATTTATATTGACGAAAAATAGCCGTCATTTCCTTCCCGTTGCAGATATTTCGACGTTTAAGCACTCGTTGAACTCCATTTCACAGTGCTAATGGAATGCACAACCATTAAACCGTCGAAACAATCAAAATATCTCGCAAATCGCGAAGATTTCGTCGATTTTGGCGAAAAATGCCCGTCATTTCCTTCCCGTTGGAGATATTTCGACGTTTAAGCACTCGTTGAACTCCATTTCACAGTGCTAATGGAATGCACAACCATTTAAGCGTCGAAACAATCAAAATATCTCGCAAATCGCGAAGATTTCGTCGATTTTGTCGAAAAATGGCCGTCATTTTCTTCCCGTTGGTGATATTTCGACGTTTAGGCGCTCGTTGAACTCCATTTCACAGTGCTAATGCAGTGCACAACCATTTAAGCGTCGAAACAAGCAAAATATCTCGCAAATCGCGAAGATTTCGTCGATTTTGACGAAAAATAGCCGTCATTTCCTTCCCGTTGGAGATATTTCGACGTTTAAGCACTCGTTGAACTCCATTTCACAGTGCTAATGCAATGCACAACCATTTAAGCGTCGAAACAATCAAAATATCTCGCAAATCGCGAAGATTTCGTCGATTTTGACGAAAAATAGCCGTCATTTCCTTCCCGTTGGAGATATTTCGAAGTTTAAGCAATCGTTGAACTCCATTTCACAGTGCTAATGCAATGCACAAACAGTTAAACGTCGAAACAATCAAAATATCTCGCTAATCGCGAAGATTTCGTCGATTTTGACGAAAAATAGCCGTCATTTCCTTCCCGTTGGAGATATTTCGAAGTTTAAGCAATCGTTGAACTCCACATCACAGTGCTAATGCAATGCACAACCATTTAAGCGTCGAAACAATCAAAATATCTCGCAAATCGCGAAGATTTCATTTATTTTGACGAAAAATAGCCGTCATTTCCTTCCCGCTAGAGATATTTCGACGGTTAATCAATCGTTGAACTTCATTTCACAGTGCTAATGCAATGCACAAACAGTTAAACGTCGAAACAATCAAAATATCTCGCAAATCGCGAAGATTTCGTCGATTTGGACGAAAAATAGCCGTCATTTCCTTCCCGTTGGAGATATTTCGACGTTTAAGCACTCGTTGAACTCCATTTCACAGTGCTAATGCAATGCACAACCACTAAACCGTCGAAACAATCAAAATATCTCGCAAATCGCGAAGATTTCGTCGATTTTGGCGAAAAATGGCTGTCATTTCCTTCCCGTTGGAGATATTTCGACGTTTAAGCACTCGTTGAACTCCATTTCACAGTGCTAATGCTATGCACAACCATTAAACCGTCGAAACAATCAAAATATCTCGCAAATCGCGAAGATTTCGTCGATTTTGACGAAAAATAGCCGTCATTTCCTTCCCGTTGGAGATATTTCGAAGTTTAAGCAATCGTTGAACTCCATTTCACAGTGCTAATGCAATGCACAACCATTTAAGCGTCGAAACAATCAAAATATCTCGCAAATCGCGAAGATTTCGTCGATTTTGACGAAAAATAGCCGTCATTTCCTTCCCGTTGGAGATATTTCGAAGTTTAAGCAATCGTTGAACTCCATTTCACAGTGCTAATGCAATGCACAAACAGTTAAACGTCGAAACAATCAAAATATCTCGCTAATCGCGAAGATTTCGTCGATTTTGACGAAAAATAGCCGTCATTTCCTTCCCGTTGGAGATATTTCGAAGTTTAAGCAATCGTTGAACTCCACATCACAGTGCTAATGCTATGCACAAACATTTAAGCGTCGAAACAAGCAAAATATCTCGCAAATCGCGAAGATTTCGTTTATTTTGACGAAAAATAGCCGTCATTACCTTCCCGTTGGAGATATTTCGACGTTTAAGCGCTCGTTGAACTCCATTTCACAGTGCTAATGCAATGCACAACCATTTAAGCGTCGAAACAATCAAAATATCTCGCAAATCGCGAAGATAACATTTATATTGACGAAAAATAGCCGTCATTTCCTTCCCGTTGGAGATATTTCGACGGTTAATCAATCGTTGAACTCCATTTCACAGTGGTAATGCAGTGCACAACCATTAAACCGTCGAAACAATCAAAATATCTCGCAAATCGCGAAGAATTCGTCGATTTTGACGAAAAATAGCCGTCATTTCCTTCCCGTTGGAGATATTTCGACGTTTAGGCACTCGTTGAACTCCATTTCACAGTGCTAATGCAGTGCACAACCATTTAAGCGTCGAAACAAGCAAAATATCTCGCAAATCGCGAAGATTTCGTTTATTTTGACGAAAAATAGCCGTCATTACCTTCCCGTTGGAGATATTTCGACGTTTAAGCGCTCGTTGAACTCCATTTCACAGTGCTAATGCAATGCACAACCATTTAAGCGTCGAAACAATCAAAATATCTCGCAAATCGCGAAGATAACATTTATATTGACGAAAAATAGCCGTCATTTCCTTCCCGTTGCAGATATTTCGACGTTTAAGCACTCGTTGAACTCCATTTCACAGTGCTAATGGAATGCACAACCATTAAACCGTCGAAACAATCAAAATATCTCGCAAATCGCGAAGATTTCGTCGATTTTGGCGAAAAATGCCCGTCATTTCCTTCCCGTTGGAGATATTTCGACGTTTAAGCACTCGTTGAACTCCATTTCACAGTGCTAATGGAATGCACAACCATTTAAGCGTCGAAACAATCAAAATATCTCGCAAATCGCGAAGATTTCGTCGATTTTGTCGAAAAATGGCCGTCATTTTCTTCCCGTTGGTGATATTTCGACGTTTAGGCGCTCGTTGAACTCCATTTCACAGTGCTAATGCAGTGCACAACCATTTAAGCGTCGAAACAAGCAAAATATCTCGCAAATCGCGAAGATTTCGTCGATGTTGACGAAAAATAGCCGTCATTTCCTTCCCGTTGGAGATATTTCGACGTTTAAGCACTCGTTGAACTCCATTTCACAGTGCTAATGCAATGCACAACCATTTAAGCGTCGAAACAATCAAAATATCTCGCAAATCGCGAAGATTTCGTCGATTTTGACGAAAAATAGCCGTCATTTCCTTCCCGTTGGAGATATTTCGAAGTTTAAGCAATCGTTGAACTCCATTTCACAGTGCTAATGCAATGCACAAACAGTTAAACGTCGAAACAATCAAAATATCTCGCTAATCGCGAAGATTTCGTCGATTTTGACGAAAAATAGCCGTCATTTCCTTCCCGTTGGAGATATTTCGAAGTTTAAGCAATCGTTGAACTCCACATCACAGTGCTAATGCAATGCACAACCATTTAAGCGTCGAAACAATCAAAATATCTCGCAAATCGCGAAGATTTCATTTATTTTGACGAAAAATAGCCGTCATTTCCTTCCCGCTAGAGATATTTCGACGGTTAATCAATCGTTGAACTTCATTTCACAGTGCTAATGCAATGCACAAACAGTTAAACGTCGAAACAATCAAAATATCTCGCAAATCGCGAAGATTTCGTCGATTTGGACGAAAAATAGCCGTCATTTCCTTCCCGTTGGAGATATTTCGACGTTTAAGCACTCGTTGAACTCCATTTCACAGTGCTAATGCAATGCACAACCACTAAACCGTCGAAACAATCAAAATATCTCGCAAATCGCGAAGATTTCGTCGATTTTGGCGAAAAATGGCTGTCATTTCCTTCCCGTTGGAGATATTTCGACGTTTAAGCACTCGTTGAACTCCATTTCACAGTGCTAATGCTATGCACAACCATTAAACCGTCGAAACAATCAAAATATCTCGCAAATCGCGAAGATTTCGTCGATTTTGACGAAAAATAGCCGTCATTTCCTTCCCGTTGGAGATATTTCGACGTTTAAGCACTCGTTGAACTCCATTTCACAGTGCTAAAGCAATGCACAAACAGTTAAACGTCGAAACAATCAAAATATCTCGCAAATCGCGAAGATTTCGTCGATTTGGACGAAAAATAGCCGTCATTTCCTCCCGTTGGAGATATTTCGACGTTTAAGCACTCGTTGAACTCCATTTCACAGTGCTAATGCAATGCATAACCATTAAACCGTCGAAACAATCAAAATATCTCGCAAATCGCGAAGATTTCGTCGATTTTGACGAAAAATAGCCGTCATTTCCTTCCCGTTGGAGATATTTCGACGTTTAAGCACTCGTTGAACTCCATTTCACAGTGCTAATGCAGTGCACAACCATTTAAGCGTCGAAACAAGCAAAATATCTCGCAAATCGCGAAGATTTCGTTTATTTTGACGAAAAATAGCCGTCATTTCCTTCCCGTTGGAGATATTTCGACGGTTAATCAATCGTTGAACTCCATTTCACAGTGCTAATGCAATGCACAAACAGTTAAACGTCGAAACAATCAAAATATCTCGCAAATCGCGAAGATTTCGTCGATTTTGGCGAAAAATGGCCGTCATTTCCTTCCCGTTGGAGATATTTCGAAGTTTAAGCACTCGTTGAACTCCATTTCACAGTGCTAATGCTATGCACAACCATTAAACCGTCGAAACAATCAAAATATCGCGCAAATCGCGAAGATTTCGTCGATTTTGACGAAAAATAACCGTCATTTCCTTCCCGTTGGAGATATTTCGACGGTTAATCAATCGTTGAACTCCATTTCACAGTGCTAATGCAATGCACAAACAGTTAAACGTCGAAACAATCAAGATATCTCGCAAATCGCGAAGATTTCGTCGATTTTGACGAAAAATGGCCGTCATTTCCTTCCCGTTGGAGATATTTCGACGTTTAGGCGCTCGTTGAACTCCATTTCACAGTGCTAATGCAGTGCACAACCATTTAAGCGTCGAAACAAGCAAAATATCTCGCAAATCGCGAAGATTTCGTCGATTTTGACGAAAAATAGCCGTCATTTCCTTCCCGTTGGAGATATTTCGACGTTTAAGCACTCGTTGAACTCCATTTCACAGTGCTAATGCAATGCACAACCATTTAAGCGTCGAAACAATCAAAATATCTCGCAAATCGCGAAGATTTCGTCGATTTTGGCGAAAAATGCCCGTCATTTCCTTCCCGTTGGAGATATTTCGACGTTTAAGCACTCGTTGAACTCCATTTCACAGTGCTAATGGAATGCACAACCATTTAAGCGTCGAAACAATCAAAATATCTCGCAAATCGCGAAGATTTCGTCGATTTTGTCGAAAAATGGCCGTCATTTTCTTCCCGTTGGTGATATTTCGACGTTTAGGCGCTCGTTGAACTCCATTTCACAGTGCTAATGCAGTGCACAACCATTTAAGCGTCGAAACAAGCAAAATATCTCGCAAATCGCGAAGATTTCGTCGATTTTGACGATAAATAGCCGTCATTTCCTTCCCGTTGGAGATATTTCGACGTTTAAGCACTCGTTGAACTCCATTTCACAGTGCTAATGCAATGCACAACCATTTAAGCGTCGAAACAATCAAAATATCTCGCAAATCGCGAAGATTTCGTCGATTTTGACGAAAAATAGCCGTCATTTCCTTCCCGTTGGAGATATTTCGAAGTTTAAGCAATCGTTGAACTCCATTTCACAGTGCTAATGCAATGCACAAACAGTTAAACGTCGAAACAATCAAAATATCTCGCTAATCGCGAAGATTTCGTCGATTTTGACGAAAAATAGCCGTCATTTCCTTCCCGTTGGAGATATTTCGAAGTTTAAGCAATCGTTGAACTCCACATCACAGTGCTAATGCAATGCACAACCATTTAAGCGTCGAAACAATCAAAATATCTCGCAAATCGCGAAGATTTCATTTATTTTGACGAAAAATAGCCGTCATTTCCTTCCCGCTAGAGATATTTCGACGGTTAATCAATCGTTGAACTTCATTTCACAGTGCTAATGCAATGCACAAACAGTTAAACGTCGAAACAATCAAAATATCTCGCAAATCGCGAAGATTTCGTCGATTTGGACGAAAAATAGCCGTCATTTCCTTCCCGTTGGAGATATTTCGACGTTTAAGCACTCGTTGAACTCCATTTCACAGTGCTAATGCAATGCACAACCACTAAACCGTCGAAACAATCAAAATATCTCGCAAATCGCGAAGATTTCGTCGATTTTGGCGAAAAATGGCTGTCATTTCCTTCCCGTTGGAGATATTTCGACGTTTAAGCACTCGTTGAACTCCATTTCACAGTGCTAATGCTATGCACAACCATTAAACCGTCGAAACAATCAAAATATCTCGCAAATCGCGAAGATTTCGTCGATTTTGACGAAAAATAGCCGTCATTTCCTTCCCGTTGGAGATATTTCGACGTTTAAGCACTCGTTGAACTCCATTTCACAGTGCTAAAGCAATGCACAAACAGTTAAACGTCGAAACAATCAAAATATCTCGCAAATCGCGAAGATTTCGTCGATTTGGACGAAAAATAGCCGTCATTTCCTCCCGTTGGAGATATTTCGACGTTTAAGCACTCGTTGAACTCCATTTCACAGTGCTAATGCAATGCATAACCATTAAACCGTCGAAACAATCAAAATATCTCGCAAATCGCGAAGATTTCGTCGATTTTGACGAAAAATAGCCGTCATTTCCTTCCCGTTGGAGATATTTCGACGTTTAAGCACTCGTTGAACTCCATTTCACAGTGCTAATGCAGTGCACAACCATTTAAGCGTCGAAACAAGCAAAATATCTCGCAAATCGCGAAGATTTCGTTTATTTTGACGAAAAATAGCAGTCATTTCCTTCCCGTTGGAGATATTTCGACGGTTAATCAATCGTTGAACTCCATTTCACAGTGCTAATGCAATGCACAAACAGTTAAACGTCGAAACAATCAAAATATCTCGCAAATCGCGAAGATTTCGTCGATTTTGGCGAAAAATGGCCGTCATTTCCTTCCCGTTGGAGATATTTCGAAGTTTAAGCACTCGTTGAACTCCATTTCACAGTGCTAATGCTATGCACAACCATTAAACCGTCGAAACAATCAAAATATCGCGCAAATCGCGAAGATTTCGTCGATTTTGACGAAAAATAACCGTCATTTCCTTCCCGTTGGAGATATTTCGACGGTTAATCAATCGTTGAACTCCATTTCACAGTGCTAATGCAATGCACAAACAGTTAAACGTCGAAACAATCAAGATATCTCGCAAATCGCGAAGATTTCGTCGATTTTGACGAAAAATGGCCGTCATTTCCTTCCCGTTGGAGATATTTCGACGTTTAGGCGCTCGTTGAACTCCATTTCACAGTGCTAATGCAGTGCACAACCATTTAAGCGTCGAAACAAGCAAAATATCTCGCAAATCGCGAAGATTTCGTCGATTTTGACGAAAAATAGCCGTCATTTCCTTCCCGTTGGAGATATTTCGACGTTTAAGCACTCGTTGAACTCCATTTCACAGTGCTAATGCAATGCACAACCATTTAAGCGTCGAAACAATCAAAATATCTCGCAAATCGCGAAGATTTCGTCGATTTTGACGAAAAATAGCCGTCATTTCCTTCCCGTTGGAGATATTTCGAAGTTTAAGCAATCGTTGAACTCCACATCACAGTGCTAATGCAATGCACAACCATTTAAGCGTCGAAACAATCAAAATATCTCGCAAATCGCGAAGATTTCATTTATTTTGACGAAAAATAGCCGTCATTTCCTTCCCGCTGGAGATATTTCGACGGTTAATCAATCGTTGAACTCCATTTCACAGTGCTAATGCAATACACAAACAGTTAAACGTCGAAACAATCAAAATATCTCGCAAATCGCGAAGATTTCGTCGATTTGGACGAAAAATAGCCGTCATTTCCTTCCCGTTGGAGATATTTCGACGTTTAAACACTCGTTGAACTCCATTTCACAGTGCTAATGCAATCCACAACCATTAAACCGTCGAAACAATCAAAATATCTCGCAAATCGCGAAGATTTCGTCGATTTTGACGAAAAATAGCCGTCATTTCCTTCCCGTTGGAGATATTTCGACGGTTAATCAATCGCTGAACTCCATTTCACAGTGCTAATGCAATGCACAAACAGTTAAACGTCGAAACATTCAAAATATCTCGCAAATCGCTAAGATTTCGTCGATTTTGACGAAAAATAGCCGTCATTTCCTTCCCGTTGGAGATATTTCGACGTTTAAGCGCTCGTTGAACTCCATTTCACAGTGGTAATGCAGTGCACAACCATTAAACCGTCGAAACAATCAAAATATCTCGCAAATCGCGAAGAATTCGTCGATTTTGACGAAAAATAGCCGTCATTTCCTTCCCGTTGGAGATATTTCGACGTTTAAGCACTCGTTGAACTCCATTTCACAGTGCTAATGCAGTGCACAACCATTTAAGCGTCGAAACAAGCAAAATATCTCGCAAATCGCGAAGATTTCGTTTATTTTGACGAAAAATAGCCGTCATTTCCTTCCCGTTGGAGATATTTCGACGGTTAATCAATCGTTGAACTCCATTTCACAGTGCTAATGCAATGCACAAACAGTTAAACGTCGAAACAATCAAAATATCTCGCAAATCGCGAAGATTTCGTCGATTTTGACGAAAAATAGCCGTCATTTCCTTCCGGTTGGAGATATTTCGACGTTTAAGCGCTCGTTGAACTCCATTTCACAGTGCTAATGCAATGCACAACCATTAAACCGTCGAAACAATCAAAATATCTCGCAAATCGCGAAGATTTCGTCGATTTTGACGAAAAATGGCCGTCATTTCCTTCCCGTTGGAGATATTTCGACGTTTAAGCACTCGTTGAACTCCATTTCACAGTGCTAATGGAATGCACAACCATTTAAGCGTCGGAACAATCAAAATATCTCGCAAATCGCGAAGATTTCGTCGATTTTGACAAAAAATAGCCGTCATTTCCTTCCCGTTGGAGATATTTCGACGTTTAAGCACTCGTTGAACTCCATTTCACAGTGCTAATGCAATGCACAGCCATTTAACCGTCGAAACAATCAAAATATCTCGCAAATCGCGAAGATTTCGTCGATTTTGACGAAAAATAGCCGTCATTTCCTTTCCGTTGGAGATATTTCGATGTTTAAGCACTCGTTGAACTCCATTTCACAGTGCTAATGCAATGCACAACCATTTAAGCGTCGAAACAATCAAAATATCTCGGAAATCGCGAAGATTTCGTCGATTTTGACGAAAAATAGCCGTCATTTCCTTCCCGTTGGAGATATTTCGACGTTTAAGCACTCGTTGAACTCCATTTCACAGTGCTAATGCAGTGCACAACCATTTAAGCGTCGAAACAAGCAAAATATCTCGCAAATCGCGAAGATTTCGTCGATTTGGACGAAAAATAGCAGTCATTTCCTTCCCGTTGGAGATATTTCGACGTTTAAGCACTCGTTGAACTCCATTTCACAGTGCTCATGCAATGCACAACCATTAAACCGTCGAAACAATCAAAATATCTCGCAAATCGCGAAGATTTCGTCGATTTTGACGAAAAATAGCCGTCATTTCCTTCCCGTTGGAGATATTTCGACGGTTAATCAATCGTTGAACCCCATTTCACAGTGCTAATGCAATGCACAAACAGTTAAACGTCGAAACAATCAAAATATCTCGCAAATCGCGAAGATTTCGTCGATTTTGACGAAAAATAGCCGTCATTTCCTTCCCGTTGGAGATATTTCGACGTTTAAGCGCTCGTTGAACTCCATTTCACAGTGGTAATGCAGTGTACAACCATTAAACCGTCGAAACAATCAAAATATCTCGCAAATCGCGAAGAATTCGTCGATTTTGACGAAAAATAGCCGTCATTTCCTTCCCGTTGGAGATATTTCGACGTTTAAGCACTCGTTGAACTCCATTTCACAGTGCTAATGCAGTGCACAACCATTTAAGCGTCGAAACAAGCAAAATATCTCGCAAATCGCGAAGATTTCGTTTATTTTGACGAAAAATAGCCGTCATTTCCTTCCCGTTGGAGATATTTCGACGGTTAATCAATCGTTGAACTCCATTTCACAGTGCTAATGCAATGCACAAACAGTTAAACGTCGAAACAATCAAAATATCTCGCAAATCGCGAAGATTTCGTCGATTTTGACGAAAAATAGCCGTCATTTCCTTCCCGTTGGAGATATTTCGACGTTTAAGCGCTCGTTGAACTCCATTTCACAGTGGTAATGCAGTGCACAACCATTAAACCGTCGAAACAATCAAAATATCTCGCAAATCGCGAAGAATTCGTCGATTTTGACGAAAAATAGCCGTCGTTTCCTTCCCGTTGGAGATATTTCGACGTTTAAGCACTCGTTGAACTCCATTTCACAGTGCTACTGCAATGCACTACTATTTAAGTGTCGAAACAAGCAAAATATCTCGCAAATCGCGAAGATTTCGTCGATTATGACGAAAAATAACCGTCATTTCCTTCCCGTTGGAGATATTTCGACGTTTAAGCACTCGTTGAACTCCATTTCACAGTGCTAATGCAATGCACAAACAGTTAAACGTCGAAACAATCAAAATATCTCGCAAATCGCGAAGATTTCGTCGATTTTGACGAAAAATAACCGTCATTTCCTTCCCGTTGGAGATATTTCGACGTTTAAGCACACGTTGAACTCCATCTCACAGTGCTAATGGAATGCACAACCATTTAAGCGTCGAAACAATCAAAATATCTCGCAAATCGCGAAGATTTCGTCGATTTTGACGAAAAATAGCCGTCATTTCCTTCCCGTTGGAGATATTTCGACGTTTAAGCACTCGTTGAACTCCATTTCACAGTGCTAATGCAATGCACAACCATTTAACCGTCGAAACAATCAAAATATCTCGCAAATCGCGAAGATTTCGTCGATTTTGACGAAAAATAGCCGTCATTTCCTTTCCGTTGGAGATATTTCGATGTTTAAGCACTCGTTGAACTCCATTTCACAGTGCTAATGCAATGCACAACCATTTAAGCGTCGAAACAATCAAAATATCTCGGAAATCGCGAAGATTTCGTCGATTTTGACGAAAAATAGCCGTCATTTCCTTCCCGTTGGAGATATTTCGACGTTTAAGCACTCGTTGAACTCCATTTCACAGTGCTAATGCAGTGCACAACCATTTAAGCGTCGAAACAAGCAAAATATCTCGCAAATCGCGAAGATTTCGTCGATTTGGACGAAAAATAGCAGTCATTTCCTTCCCGTTGGAGATATTTCGACGTTTAAGCACTCGTTGAACTCCATTTCACAGTGCTCATGCAATGCACAACTATTAAACCGTCGAAACAATCAAAATATCTCGCAAATCGCGAAGATTTCGTCGATTTTGACGAAAAATAGCCGTCATTTCCTTCCCGTTGGAGATATTTCGACGGTTAATCAATCGTTGAACCCCATTTCACAGTGCTAATGCAATGCACAAACAGTTAAACGTCGAAACAATCAAAATATCTCGCAAATCGCGAAGATTTCGTCGATTTTGACGAAAAATAGCCGTCATTTCCTTCCCGTTGGAGATATTTCGACGTTTAAGCACTCGTTGAACTCCATTTCACAGTGCTAATGCAGTGCACAACCATTTAAGCGTCGAAACAAGCAAAATATCTCGCAAATCGCGAAGATTTCGTTTATTTTGACGAAAAATAGCCGTCATTTCCTTCCCGTTGGAGATATTTCGACGGTTAATCAATCGTTGAACTCCATTTCACAGTGCTAATGCAATGCACAAACAGTTAAACGTCGAAACAATCAAAATATCTCGCAAATCGCGAAGATTTCGTCGATTTTGACGAAAAATAGCCGTCATTTCCTTCCCGTTGGAGATATTTCGACGTTTAAGCGCTCGTTGAACTCCATTTCACAGTGGTAATGCAGTGCACAACCATTAAACCGTCGAAACAATCAAAATATCTCGCAAATCGCGAAGAATTCGTCGATTTTGACGAAAAATAGCCGTCCTTCCTTCCCGTTGGAGATATTTCGACGTTTAAGCACTCGTTGAACTCCATTTCACAGTGCTACTGCAATGCACTACTATTTAAGCGTCGAAACAAGCAAAATATCTCGCAAATCGCGAAGATTTCGTCGATTATGACGAAAAATAACCGTCATTTCCTTCCCGTTGGAGATATTTCGACGTTTAAGCACTCGTTGAACTCCATTTCACAGTGCTAATGCAATGCACAAACAGTTAAACGTCGAAACAATCAAAATATCTCGCAAATCGCGAAGATTTCGTCGATTTTGACGAAAAATAACCGTCATTTCCTTCCCGTTGGAGATATTTCGACGTTTAAGCACACGTTGAACTCCATCTCACAGTGCTAATGGAATGCACAACCATTTAAGCGTCGAAACAATCAAAATATCTCGCAAATCGCGAAGATTTCGTCGATTTTGACGAAAAATAGCCGTCATTTCCTTCCCGTAGGAGATATTTCGACGTTTAAGCACTCGTTGAACTCCATTTCACAGTGCTAATGGTATGCACAACCATTAAACCGTCGAAACAATCAAAATATCTCGCAAATCGCGAAGATTTCGTTTATTTTGACGAAAAATAACCGTCATTTCCTTCCCGTTGGAGATATTTCGACGGTTAATCAATCGTTGAACTCCATTTCACAGTGCTAATGCAATGCACAAACAGTTAAACGTCGAAACAATCAAAATATCTCGCAAATCGCAAAGATAACATTTATTTTGACGAAAAATAGCCGTCATTTCCTTCCCGTTGCAGATATTTCGACGTTTAAGCACTCGTTGAACTCCATTTCACAGTGCTAATGCAATGCACAACCATTAAACCGTCGAAACAATCAAAATATCTCGCAAATCGCGAAGATTTCGTCGATTTTGACGAAAAATGGCCGTCATTTCCTTCCCGTTGGTGATATTTCGACGTTTAGGCGCTCGTTGAACTCCATTTCACAGTGCTAATGCAGTGCACAACCATTTAAGCGTCGAAACAAGCAAAATATCTCGCAAATCGCGAAGATTTCGTCAATTTTGACAAAAAATAGCCGTCATTTCCTTCCCCGTTGGAGATATTTCGACGTTTAAGCAATCGTTGAACTCCATTTCACAGTGCTAATGCAATGCACAACCATTTAAGCGTCGAAACAATCAAAATATCTCGGAAATCGCGAAGATTTCGTCGATTTTGACGAAAAATAGCCGTCATTTCCTTCCCGTTGGAGATATTTCGACGTTTAAGCACTCGTTGAACTCCATTTCACAGTGCTAATGCAGTGCACACCATTTAAGCGTCGAAACAAGCAAAATATCTCGCAAATCGCGAAGATTTCGTCGATTTGGACGAAAAATAGCAGTCATTTCCTTCCCGTTGGAGATATTTCGACGTTTAAGCACTCGTTGAACTCCATTTCACAGTGCTCATGCAATGCACAACCATTAAACCGTCGAAACAATCAAAATATCCCGCAAATCGCGAAGATTTCGTCGATTTTGACGAAAAATAGCCGTCATTTCCTTCCCGTTGGAGATATTTCGACGGTTAATCAATCGTTGAACCCCATTTCACAGTGCTAATGCAATGCACAAACAGTTAAACGTCGAAACAATCAAAATATCTCGCAAATCGCGAAGATTTCGTCGATGTTGACGAAAAATAGCCGTCATTTCCTTCCCGTTGGAGATATTTCGACGTTTAAGCGCTCGTTGAACTCCATTTCACAGTGGTAATGCAGTGTACAACCATTAAACCGTCGAAACAATCAAAATATCTCGCAAATCGCGAAGAATTCGTCGATTTTGACGAAAAATAGCCGTCATTTCCTTCCCGTTGGAGATATTTCGACGTTTAAGCACTCGTTGAACTCCATTTCACAGTGCTAATGCAGTGCACAACCATTTAAGCGTCGAAACAAGCAAAATATCTCGCAAATCGCGAAGATTTCGTTTATTTTGACGAAAAATAGCCGTCATTTCCTTCCCGTTGGAGATATTTCGACGGTTAATCAATCGTTGAACTCCATTTCACAGTGCTAATGCAATGCACAAACAGTTAAACGTCGAAACAATCAAAATATCTCGCAAATCGCGAAGATTTCGTCGATTTTGACGAAAAATAGCCGTCATTTCCTTCCCGTTGGAGATATTTCGACGTTTAAGCGCTCGTTGAACTCCATTTCACAGTGGTAATGCAGTGCACACCATTAAACCGTCGAAACAATCAAAATATCTCGCAAATCGCGAAGAATTCGTCGATTTTGACGAAAAATAGCCGTCGTTTCCTTCCCGTTGGAGATATTTCGACGTTTAAGCACTCGTTGAACTCCATTTCACAGTGCTACTGCAATGCACTACTATTTAAGCGTCGAAACAAGCAAAATATCTCGCAAATCGCGAAGATTTCGTCGATTATGACGAAAAATAACCGTCATTTCCTTCCCGTTGGAGATATTTCGACGTTTAAGCACTCGTTGAACTCCATTTCACAGTGCTAATGCAATGCACAAACAGTTAAACGTCGAAACAATCAAAATATCTCGCAAATCGCGAAGATTTCGTCGATTTTGGCGAAAAATAACCGTCATTTCCTTCCCGTTGGAGATATTTCGACGTTTAAGCACACGTTGAACTCCATCTCACAGTGCTAATGGAATGCACAACCATTTAAGCGTCGAAACAATCAAAATATCTCGCAAATCGCGAAGATTTCGTCGATTTTGACGAAAAATAGCCGTCATTTCCTTCCCGTTGGAGATATTTCGACGTTTAAGCACTCGTTGAACTCCATTTCACAGTGCTAATGGTATGCACAACCATTAAACCGTCGAAACAATCAAAATATCTCGCAAATCGCGAAGATTTCGTTTATTTTGACGAAAAATAACCGTCATTTCCTTCCCGTTGGAGATATTTCGACGGTTAATCAATCGGTGAACTCCATTTCACAGTGCTAATGCAATGCACAAACAGTTAAACGTCGAAACAATCAAAATATCTCGCAAATCGCAAAGATAACATTTATTTTGACGAAAAATAGCCGTCATTTCCTTCCCGTTGCAGATATTTCGACGTTTAAGCACTCGTTGAACTCCATTTCACAGTGCTAATGCAATGCACAACCATTAAACCGTCGAAACAATCAAAATATCTCGCAAATCGCGAAGATTTCGTCGATTTTGACGAAAAATGGCCGTCATTTCCTTCCCGTTGGTGATATTTCGACGTTTAGGCGCTCGTTGAACTCCATTTCACAGTGCTAATGCAGTGCACAACCATTTAAGCGTCGAAACAAGCAAAATATCTCGCAAATCGCGAAGATTTCGTCAATTTTGACAAAAAATAGCCGTCATTTCCTTCCCGTTGGAGATATTTCGACGTTTAAGCAATCGTTGAACTCCATTTCACAGTGCTAATGCAATGCACAACCATTTAAGCGTCGAAACAATCAAAATATCTCGCAAATCGCGAAGATTTCGTCGATTTTGACGAAAAATAGCCGTCATTTCCTTCCCGTTGGAGATATTTCGACGTTTAAGCACTCGTTGAACTCCATTTCACAGTGCTAATGCAATGCACAAACAGTTAAACGTCGAAACAATCAAAATATCTCGCAAATCGCGAAGATTTCGTCGATTTGGACGAAAAATTGCCGTCATTTCCTCCCGTTGGATATATTTCGACGTTTAAGCACTCGTTGAACTCCATTTCACAGTGCTAATGCAATGCACAACCATTAAACCGTCGAAACAATCAAAATATCTCGCAAATCGCGAAGATTTCGTCGATTTGGACGAAAAATAGCCGTCATTTCCTCCCGTTGGAGATATTTCGACGTTTAAGCACTCGTTGAACTCCATTTCACAGTGCTAATGCAATGCACAACCATTAAACCGTCGAAACAATCAAAATATCTCGCAAATCGCGAAGATTTCGTCGATTTTGACGAAAAATAGCCGTCATTTCCTTCCCGTTGGAGATATTTCGACGTTTAAGCACTCGTTGAACTCCATTTCACAGTGCTAATGCAGTGCACAACCATTTAAGCGTCGAAACAAGCAAAATATCTCGCAAATCGCGAAGATTTCGTTTATTTTGACGAAAAATAGCCGTCATTACCTTCCCGTTGGAGATATTTCGACGTTTAAGCGCTCGTTGAACTCCATTTCACAGTGCTAATGCAATGCACAACCATTTAAGCGTCGAAACAATCAAAATATCTCGCAAATCGCGAAGATAACATTTATATTGACGAAAAATAGCCGTCATTTCCTTCCGTTGCAGATATTTCGACGTTTAAGCACTCGTTGAACTCCATTTCACAGTGCTAATGCAGTGCACAACCATTTAAGCGTCGAAACAAGCAAAATATCTCGCAAATCGCGAAGATTTCGTTTATTTTGACGAAAAATAGCCGTCATTTCCTTCCCGTTGGAGATATTTCGACGGTTAATCAATCGTTGAACTCCATTTCACAGTGCTAATGCAATGCACAAACAGTTAAACGTCGAAACAATCAAAATATCTCGCAAATCGCGAAGATTTCGTCGATTTTGACGAAAAATAGCCGTCATTTCCTTCCCGTTGGAGATATTTCGACGTTTAAGCGCTCGTTGAACTCCATTTCACAGTGGTAATGCAGTGCACAACCATTAAACCGTCGAAACAATCAAAATATCTCGCAAATCGCGAAGAATTCGTCGATTTTGAAGAAAAATAGCCGTCATTTCCTTCCCGTTGGAGATATTTCGACGTTTAGGCACTCGTTGAACTCCATTTCACAGTGCTAATGCAGTGCACAACCATTTAAGCGTCGAAACAAGCAAAATATCTCGCAAATCGCGAAGATTTCGTTTATTTTGACGAAAAATAGCCGTCATTACCTTCCCGTTGGAGATATTTCGACGTTTAAGCGCTCGTTGAACTCCATTTCACAGTGCTAATGCAATGCACAACCATTTAAGCGTCGAAACAATCAAAATATCTCGCAAATCGCGAAGATAACATTTATATTGACGAAAAATAGCCGTCATTCCTTCCCGTTGCAGATATTTCGACGTTTAAGCACTCGTTGAACTCCATTTCACAGTGCTAATGGAATGAACAACCATTAAACCGTCGAAACAATCAAAATATCTCGCAAATCGCGAAGATTTCGTCGATTTTGGCGAAAAATGGCCGTCATTTCCTTCCCGTTGGAGATATTTCGACGTTTAAGCACTCGTTGAACTCCATTTCACAGTGCTAATGCAGTGCACAACCATTTAAGCGTCGAAACAATCAAAATATCTCGCAAATCGCGAAGAATTCGTCGATTTTGACGAAAAATAGCCGTCATTTCCTTCCCGTTGGAGATATTTCGAAGTTTAGGCACTCGTTGAACTCCATTTCACAGTGCTAATGCAGTGCACAACCATTTAAGCGTCGAAACAAGCAAAATATCTCGCAAATCGCGAAGATTTCGTTTATTTTGACGAAAAATAGCCGTCATTACCTTCCCGTTGGAGATATTTCGACGTTTAAGCGCTCGTTGAACTCCATTTCACAGTGCTAATGCAATGCACAACCATTTAAGCGTCGAAACAATCAAAATATCTCGCAAATCGCGAAGATAACATTTATATTGACGAAAAATAGCCGTCATTTCCTTCCCGTTGCAGATATTTCGACGTTTAAGCACTCGTTGAACTCCATTTCACAGTGCTAATGGAATGCACAACCATTAAACCGTCGAAACAATCAAAATATCTCGCAAATCGCGAAGATTTCGTCGATTTTGGCGAAAAATGGCCGTCATTTCCTTCCCGTTGGAGATATTTCGACGTTTAAGCACTCGTTGAACTCCATTTCACAGTGCTAATGCTATGCACAACCATTAAACCGTCGAAACAATCAAAATATCGCGCAAATCGCGAAGATTTCGTCGATTTTGACGAAAAATAACCGTCATTTCCTTCCCGTTGGAGATATTTCGACGGTTAATCAATCGTTGAACTCCATTTCACAGTGCTAATGCAATGCACAAACAGTTAAACGTCGAAACAATCAAAATATCTCGCAAATCGCGAAGATTTCGTCGATTTTGACGAAAAATGGCCGTCATTTCCTTCCCGTTGGAGATATTTCGACGTTTAAGCGCTCGTTGAACTCCATTTCACAGTGGTAATGCAGTGCACAACCATTAAACCGTCGAAACAATCAAAATATCTCGCAAATCGCGAAGAATTCGTCGATTTTGACGAAAATAGCCGTCGTTTCCTTCCCGTTGGAGATATTTCGACGTTTAAGCACTCGTTGAACTCCATTTCACAGTGCTACTGCAATGCACTACTATTTAAGTGTCGAAACAAGCAAAATATCTCGCAAATCGCGAAGATTTCGTCGATTATGACGAAAAATAACCGTCATTTCCTTCCCGTTGGAGATATTTCGACGTTTAAGCACTCGTTGAACTCCATTTCACAGTGCTAATGCAATGCACAAACAGTTAAACGTCGAAACAATCAAAATATCTCGCAAATCGCGAAGATTTCGTCGATTTTGACGAAAAATAACCGTCATTTCCTTCCCGTTGGAGATATTTCGACGTTTAAGCACACGTTGAACTCCATCTCACAGGGCTAATGGAATGCACAACCATTTAAGCGTCGAAACAATCAAAATATCTCGCAATCGCGAAGATTTCGTCGATTTTGACGAAAAATAGCCGTCATTTCCTTCCCGTTGGAGATATTTCGACGTTTAAGCACTCGTTGAACTCCATTTCACAGTGCTAATGCAATGCACAACCATTTAACCGTCGAAACAATCAAAATATCTCGCAAATCGCGAAGATTTCGTCGATTTTGACGAAAAATAGCCGTCATTTCCTTTCCGTTGGAGATATTTCGATGTTTAAGCACTCGTTGAACTCCATTTCACAGTGCTAATGCAATGCACAACCATTTAAGCGTCGAAACAATCAAAATATCTCGGAAATCGCGAAGATTTCGTCGATTTTGACGAAAAATAGCCGTCATTTCCTTCCCGTTGGAGATATTTCGACGTTTAAGCACTCGTTGAACTCCATTTCACAGTGCTAATGCAGTGCACAACCATTTAAGCGTCGAAACAAGCAAAATATCTCGCAAATCGCGAAGATTTCGTCGATTTGGACGAAAAATAGCAGTCATTTCCTTCCGTTGGAGATATTTCGACGTTTTAAGCACTCGTTGAACTCCATTTCACAGTGCTCATGCAATGCACAACCATTAAACCGTCGAAACAATCAAAATATCTCGCAAATCGCGAAGATTTCGTCGATTTTGACGAAAAATAGCTGTCATTTCCTTCCCGTTGGAGATATTTCGACGGTTAATCAATCGTTGAACCCCATTTCACAGTGCTAATGCAATGCACAAACAGTTAAACGTCGAAACAATCAAAATATCTCGCAAATCGCGAAGATTTCGTCGATTTTGACGAAAAATAGCCGTCATTTCCTTCCCGTTGGAGATATTTCGACGTTTAAGCGCTCGTTGAACTCCATTTCACAGTGGTAATGCAGTGTACAACCATTAATCCGTCGAAACAATCAAAATATCTCGCAAATCGCGAAGAATTCGTCGATTTTGACGAAAATAGCCGTCATTTCCTTCCCGTTGGAGATATTTCGACGTTTTAAGCACACGTTGAACTCCATTTCACAGTGCTAATGCAGTGCACAACCATTTAAGCGTCGAAACAAGCAAAATATCTCGCAAATCGCGAAGATTTCGTTTATTTTGACGAAAAATAGCCGTCATTTCCTTCCCGTTGGAGATATTTCGACGGTTAATCAATCGTTGAACTCCATTTCACAGTGCTAATGCAATGCACAAACAGTTAAACGTCGAAACAATCAAAATATCTCGCAAATCGCGAAGATTTCGTCGATTTTGACGAAAAATAGCCGTCATTTCCTTCCCGTTGGAGATATTTCGACGTTTAAGCGCTCGTTGAACTCCATTTCACAGTGGTAATGCAGTGCACAACCATTAAACCGTCGAAACAATCAAAATATCTCGCAAATCGCGAAGAATTCGTCGATTTTGACGAAAAATAGCCGTCATTTCCTTCCCGTTGGAGATATTTCGACGTTTAGGCACTCGTTGAACTCCATTTCACAGTGCTAATGCAGTGCACAACCATTTAAGCGTCGAAACAAGCAAATATCTCGCAAATCGCGAAGATTTCGTTTATTTGACGAAAAATAGCCGTCATTACCTTCCCGTTGGAGATATTTCGACGTTAAGCGCTCGTTGAACTCCATTTCACAGTGCTAATGCAATGCACAACCATTTAAGCGTCGAAACAATCAAAATATCTCGCAAATCGCGAAGATAACATTTATATTGACGAAAAATAGCCGTCATTTCCTTCCCGTTGCAGATATTTCGACGTTTAAGCACTCGTTGAACTCCATTTCACAGTGCTAATGGAATGCACAACCATTAAAACGTCGAAACAATCAAAATATCTCGCAAATCGCGAAGATTTCGTCGATTTTGACGAAAAATGGCCGTCATTTCCTTCCCGTTGGTGATATTTCGACGTTTTAGGCGCTCGTTGAACTCCATTTCACAGTGCTAATTCAGTGCACAACCATTTAAGCGTCGAAACAAGCAAAATATCTCGCAAATCGCGAAGATTTCGTCAATTTTGACAAAAAATAGCCGTCATTTCCTTCCCGTTGGAGATATTTCGACGTTTAAGCAATCGTTGAACTCCATTTCACAGTGCTAATGCAATGCACAACCATTTAAGCGTCGAAACAATCAAAATATCTCGCAAATCGCGAAGATTTCGTCGATTTTGACGAAAAATAGCCGTCATTTCCTTCCCGTTGGAGATATTTCGACGTTAAGCACTCGTTGAACTCCATTTCACAGTGCTAATGCAATGCACAAACAGTTAAACGTCGAAACAATCAAAATATCTCGCAAATCGCGAAGATTTCGTCGATTTGGACGAAAAATAGCCGTCATTTCCTCCCGTTGGATATATTTCGACGTTTAAGCACTCGTTGAACTCCATTTCACAGTGCTAATGCAATGCACAACCATTAAACCGTCGAAACAATCAAAATATCTCGCAAATCGCGAAGATTTCGTCGATTTGGACGAAAAGTAGCCGTCATTTCCTCCCGTTGGAGATATTTCGACGTTTAAGCACTCGTTGAACTCCATTTCACAGTGCTAATGCAATGCACAACCATTAAACCGTCGAAACAATCAAAATATCTCGCAAATCGCGAAGATTTCGTCGATTTTGACGAAAAATAGCCGTCATTTCCTTCCCGTTGGAGATATTTCGACGTTTAAGCACTCGTTGAACTCCATTTCACAGTGCTAATGCAGTGCACAACCATTTAAGCGTCGAAACAAGCAAAATATCTCGCATATCGCGAAGATTTCGTTTATTTTGACGAAAAATAGCCGTCATTACCTTCCCGTTGGAGATATTTCGACGTTTAAGCGCTCGTTGAGCTCCATTTCACAGTGCTAATGCAATGCACAACCATTTAAGCGTCGAAACAATCAAAATATCTCGCAAATCGCGAAGATAACATTTATATTGACGAAAAATAGCCGTCATTTCCTTCCCGTTGCAGATATTTCGACGTTTAAGCACTCGTTGAACTCCATTTCACAGTGCTAATGCAGTGCACAACCATTTAAGCGTCGAAACAAGCAAAATATCTCGCAAATCGCGAAGATTTCGTTTATTTTGACGAAAAATAGCCGTCATTTCCTTCCCGTTGGAGATATTTCGACGGTTAATCAATCGTTGAACACCATTTCACAGTGCTAATGCAATGCACAAACAGTTAAACGTCGAAACAATCAAAATATCTCGCAAATCGCGAAGATTTCGTCGATTTTGACGAAAAATAGCCGTCATTTCCTTCCCGTTGGAGATATTTCGACGTTTAAGCGCTCGTTGAACTCCATTTCACAGTGGTAATGCAGTGCACAAACATTAAACCGTCGAAACAATCAAAATATCTCGCAAATCGCGAAGAATTCGTCGATTTTGACGAAAAATAGCCGTCATTTCCTTCCCGTTGGAGATATTTCGACGTTTAGGCACTCGTTGAACTCCATTTCAGAGTGCTAATGCAGTGCACAACCATTTAAGCGTCGAAACAAGCAAAATATCTCGCAAATCGCGAAGATTTCGTTTATTTTGACGAAAAATAGCCGTCATTTCCTTCCCGTTGGAGATATTTCGACGGTTAATCAATCGTTGAACTCCATTTCACAGTGCTAATGCAATGCACAAACAGTTAAACGTCGAAACAATCAAAATATCTCGCAAATCGCGAAGATTTCGTCGATTTTGACGAAAAATAGCCGTCATTTCCTTCCCGTTGGAGATATTTCGACGTTTAAGCGCTCGTTGAACTCCATTTCACAGTGGTAATGCAGTGCACAACCATTAAACCGTCGAAACAATCAAAATATCTCGCAAATCGCGAAGAATTCGTCGATTTTGACGAAAAATAGCCGTCATTTCCTTCCCGTTGGAGATATTTCGACGTTTAGGCACTCGTTGAACTCCATTTCACAGTGCTAATGCAGTGCACAACCATTTAAGCGTCGAAACAAGCAAAATATCTCGCAAATCGCGAAGATTTCGTTTATTTTGACGAAAAATAGCCGTCATTACCTTCCCGTTGGAGATATTTCGACGTTTAAGCGCTCGTTGAACTCCATTTCACAGTGCTAATGCAATGCACAACCATTTAAGCGTCGAAACAATCAAAATATCTCGCAAATCGCGAAGATAACATTTATATTGACGAAAAATAGCCGTCATTTCCTTCCCGTTGCAGATATTTCGACGTTTAAGCACTCGTTGAACTCCATTTCACAGTGCTAATGGAATGCACAACCATTAAACCGTCGAAACAATCAAAATATCTCGCAAATCGCGAAGATTTCGTCGATTTTGGCGAAAAATGGCCGTCATTTCCTTCCCGTTGGAGATATTTCGACGTTTAAGCACTCGTTGAACTCCATTTCACAGTGCTAATGCTATGCACAACCATTAAACCGTCGAAACAATCAAAATATCGCGCAAATCGCGAAGATTTCGTCGATTTTGACGAAAAATAACCGTCATTTCCTTCCCGTTGGAGATATTTCGACGGTTAATCAATCGTTGAACTCCATTTCACAGTGCTAATGCAATGCACAAACAGTTAAACGTCGAAACAATCAAAATATCTCGCAAATCGCGAAGATTTCGTCGATTTTGACGAAAAATGGCCGTCATTTCCTTCCCATTGGAGATATTTCGACGATTAAGCGCTCGTTGAACTCCATTTCACAGTGGTAATGCAGTGCACAACCATTAAACCGTCGAAACAATCAAAATATCTCGCAAATCGCGAAGAATTCGTCGATTTTGACGAAAAATAGCCGTCGTTTCCTTCCCGTTGGAGATATTTCGACGTTTAAGCACTCGTTGAACTCCATTTCACAGTGCTACTGCAATGCACTACTATTTAAGTGTCGAAACAAGCAAAATATCTCGCAAATCGCGAAGATTTCGTCGATTATGACGAAAAATAACCGTCATTTCCTTCCCGTTGGAGATATTTCGACGTTTAAGCACTCGTTGAACTCCATTTCACAGTGCTAATGCAATGCACAAACAGTTAAACGTCGAAACAATCAAAATATCTCGCAAATCGCGAAGATTTCGTCGATTTTGACGAAAAATAACCGTCATTTCCTTCCCGTTGGAGATATTTCGACGTTTAAGCACACGTTGAACTCCATCTCACAGTGCTAATGGAATGCACAACCATTTAAGCGTCGAAACAATCAAAATATCTCGCAAATCGCGAAGATTTCGTCGATTTTGACGAAAAATAGCCGTCATTTCCATCCCGTTGGAGATATTTCGACGTTTAAGCACTCGTTGAACTCCATTTCACAGTGCTAATGCAATGCACAACCATTTAACCGTCGAAACAATCAAAATATCTCGCAAATCGCGAAGATTTCGTCGATTTTGACGAAAAATAGCCGTCATTTCCTTTCCGTTGGAGATATTTCGATGTTTAAGCACTCGTTGAACTCCATTTCACAGTGCTAATGCAATGCACAACCATTTAAGCGTCGAAACAATCAAAATATCTCGGAAATCGCGAAGATTTCGTCGATTTTGACGAAAAATAGCCGTCATTTCCTTCCCGTTGGAGATATTTCGACGTTTAAGCACTCGTTGAACTCCATTTCACAGTGCTAATGCAGTGCACAACCATTTAAGCGTCGAAACAAGCAAAATATCTCGCAAATCGCGAAGATTTCGTCGATTTGGACGAAAAATAGCAGTCATTTCCTTCCCGTTGGAGATATTTCGACGTTTAAGCACTCGTTGAACTCCATTTCACAGTGCTCATGCAATGCACAACCATTAAACCGTCGAAACAATCAAAATATCTCGCAAATCGCGAAGATTTCGTCGATTTTGACGAAAAATAGCTGTCATTTCCTTCCCGTTGGAGATATTTCGACGGTTAATCAATCGTTGAACCCCATTTCACAGTGCTAATGCAATGCACAAACAGTTAAACGTCGAAACAATCAAAATATCTCGCAAATCGCGAAGATTTCGTCGATTTTGACGAAAAATAGCCGTCATTTCCTTCCCGTTGGAGATATTTCGACGTTTAAGCGCTCGTTGAACTCCATTTCACAGTGGTAATGCAGTGTACAACCATTAATCCGTCGAAACAATCAAAATATCTCGCAAATCGCGAAGAATTCGTCGATTTTGACGAAAAATAGCCGTCATTTCCTTCCCGTTGGAGATATTTCGACGTTTAAGCACTCGTTGAACTCCATTTCACAGTGCTAATGCAGTGCACAACCATTTAAGCGTCGAAACAAGCAAAATATCTCGCAAATCGCGAAGATTTCGTTTATTTTGACGAAAAATAGCCGTCATTTCCTTCCCGTTGGAGTTATTTCGACGGTTAATCAATCGTTGAACTCCATTTCACAGTGCTAATGCAATGCACAAACAGTTAAACGTCGAAACAATCAAAATATCTCGCAAATCGCGAAGATTTCGTCGATTTTGACGAAAAATAGCCGTCATTTCCTTCCCGTTGGAGATATTTCGACGTTTAAGCGCTCGTTGAACTCCATTTCACAGTGGTAATGCAGTGCACAACCATTAAACCGTCGAAACAATCAAAATATCTCGCAAATCGCGAAGAATTCGTCGATTTTGACGAAAAATAGCCGTCGTTTCCTTCCCGTTGGAGATATTTCGACGTTTAAGCACTCGTTGAACTCCATTTCACAGTGCTACTGCAATGCACTACTATTTAAGCGTCGAAACAAGCAAAATATCTCGCAAATCGCGAAGATTTCGTCGATTATGACGAAAAATAACCGTCATTTCCTTCCCGTTGGAGATATTTCGACGTTTAAGCACTCGTTGAACTCCATTTCACAGTGCTAATGCAATGCACAAACAGTTAAACGTCGAAACAATCAAAATATCTCGCAAATCGCGAAGATTTCGTCGATTTTGACGAAAAATAACCGTCATTTCCTTCCCGTTGGAGATATTTCGACGTTAAGCACACGTTGAACTCCATCTCACAGTGCTAATGGAATGCACAACCATTTAAGCGTCGAAACAATCAAAATATCTCGCAAATCGCGAAGATTTCGTCGATTTTGACGAAAAATAGCCGTCATTTCCTTCCCGTTGGAGATATTTCGACGTTTAAGCACTCGTTGAACTCCATTTCACAGTGCTAATGGTATGCACAACCATTAAACCGTCGAAACAATCAAAATATCTCGCAAATCGCGAAGATTTCGTTTATTTTGACGAAAAATAACCGTCATTTCCTTCCCGTTGGAGATATTTCGACGGTTAATCAATCGTTGAACTCCATTTCACAGTGCTAATGCAATGCACAAACAGTTAAACGTCGAAACAATCAAAATATCTCGCAAATCGCAAAGATAACATTTATTTTGACGAAAAATAGCCGTCATTTCCTTCCCGTTGCAGATATTTCGACGTTTAAGCACTCGTTGAACTCCATTTCACAGTGCTAATGCAATGCACAACCATTAAACCGTCGAAACAATCAAAATATCTCGCAAATCGCGAAGATTTCGTCGATTTTGACGAAAAATGGCCGTCATTTCCTTCCCGTTGGTGATATTTCGACGTTTAGGCGCTCGTTGAACTCCATTTCACAGTGCTAATGCAGTGCACAACCATTTAAGCGTCGAAACAAGCAAAATATCTCGCAAATCGCGAAGATTTCGTCAATTTTGACAAAAAATAGCCGTCATTTCCTTCCCGTTGGAGATATTTCGACGTTTAAGCAATCGTTGAACTCCATTTCACAGTGCTAATGCAATGCACAACCATTTAAGCGTCGAAACAATCAAAATATCTCGCAAATCGCGAAGATTTCGTCGATTTTGACGAAAAATAGCCGTCATTTCCTTCCCGTTGGAGATATTTCGACGTTTAAGCACTCGTTGAACTCCATTTCACAGTGCTAATGCAATGCACAAACAGTTAAACGTCGAAACAATCAAAATATCTCGCAAATCGCGAAGATTTCGTCGATTTGGACGAAAAATAGCCGTCATTTCCTCCCGTTGGAGATATTTCGACGTTTAAGCACTCGTTGAACTCCATTTCACAGTGCTAATGCAATGCACAACCATTAAACCGTCGAAACAATCAAAATATCTCGCAAATCCCGAAGATTTCGTCGATTTGGACGAAAAATAGCCGTCATTTCCTCCCGTTGGAGATATTTCGACGTTTAAGCACTCGTTGAACTCCATTTCACAGTGCTAATGCAATGCACAACCATTAAACCGTCGAAACAATCAAAATATCTCGCAAATCGCGAAGATTTCGTCGATTTTGACGAAAAATAGCCGTCATTTCCTTCCCGTTGGAGATATTTCGACGTTTAAGCACTCGTTGAACTCCACTTCACAGTGCTAATGCAGTGCACAACCATTTAAGCGTCGAAACAAGCAAAATATCTCGCAAATCGCGAAGATTTCGTTTATTTTGACGAAAAATAGCCGTCATTACCTTCCCGTTGGAGATATTTCGACGTTTAAGCGCTCGTTGAACTCCATTTCACAGTGCTAATGCAATGCACAACCATTTAAGCGTCGAAACAATCAAAATATCTCGCAAATCGCGAAGATAACATTTATATTGACGAAAAATAGCCGTCATTTCCTTCCCGTTGCAGATATTTCGACGTTTAAGCACTCGTTGAACTCCATTTCACAGTGCTAATGCAGTGCACAACCATTTAAGCGTCGAAACAAGCAAAATATCTCGCAAATCGCGAAGATTTCGTTTATTTTGACGAAAAATAGCCGTCATTTCCTTCCCGTTGGAGATATTTCGACGGTTAATCAATCGTTGAACTCCATTTCACAGTGCTAATGCAATGCACAAACAGTTAAACGTCGAAACAATCAAAATATCTCGCAAATCGCGAAGATTTCGTCGATTTTGACGAAAAATAGCCGTCATTTCCTTCCCGTTGGAGATATTTCGACGTTTAAGCGCTCGTTGAACTCCATTTCACAGTGGTAATGCAGTGCACAACCATTAAACCGTCGAAACAATCAAAATATCTCGCAAATCGCGAAGAATTCGTCGATTTTGACGAAAAATAGCCGTCATTTCCTTCCCGTTGGAGATATTTCGACGTTTAGGCACTCGTTGAACTCCATTTCACAGTGCTAATGCAGTGCACAACCATTTAAGCGTCGAAACAAGCAAAATATCTCGCAAATCGCGAAGATTTCGTTTATTTTGACGAAAAATAGCCGTCATTACCTTCCCGTTGGAGATATTTCGACGTTTAAGCGCTCGTTGAACTCCATTTCACAGTGCTAATGCAATGCACAACCATTTAAGCGTCGAAACAATCAAAATATCTCGCAAATCGCGAAGATAACATTTATATTGACGAAAAATAGCCGTCATTTCCTTCCCGTTGCAGATATTTCGACGTTTAAGCACTCGTTGAACTCCATTTCACAGTGCTAATGGAATGCACAACCATTAAACCGTCGAAACAATCAAAATATCTCGCAAATCGCGAAGATTTCGTCGATTTTGGCGAAAAATGGCCGTCATTTCCTTCCCGTTGGAGATATTTCGACGTTTAAGCACTCGTTGAACTCCATTTCACAGTGCTAATGCAGTGCACAACCATTTAAGCGTCGAAACAAGCAAAATATCTCGCAAATCGCGAAGATTTCGTTTATTTTGACGAAAAATAGCCGTCATTTCCTTCCCGTTGGAGATATTTCGACGGTTAATCAATCGTTGAACTCCATTTCACAGTGCTAATGCAATGCACAAACAGTTAAACGTCGAAACAATCAAAATATCTCGCAAATCGCGAAGATTTCGTCGATTTTGACGAAAAATAGCCGTCATTTCCTTCCCGTTGGAGATATTTCGACGTTTAAGCGCTCGTTGAACTCCATTTCACAGTGGTAATGCAGTGCACAACCATTAAACCGTCGAAACAATCAAAATATCTCGCAAATCGCGAAGAATTCGTCGATTTTGACGAAAAATAGCCGTCATTTCCTTCCCGTTGGAGATATTTCGACGTTTAGGCACTCGTTGAACTCCATTTCACAGTGCTAATGCAGTGCACAACCATTTAAGCGTCGAAACAAGCAAAATATCTCGCAAATCGCGAAGATTTCGTTTATTTTGACGAAAAATAGCCGTCATTACCTTCCCGTTGGAGATATTTCGACGTTTAAGCGCTCGTTGAACTCCATTTCACAGTGCTAATGCAATGCACAACCATTTAAGCGTCGAAACAATCAAAATATCTCGCAAATCGCGAAGATAACATTTATATTGACGAAAAATAGCCGTCATTTCCTTCCCGTTGCAGATATTTCGACGTTTAAGCACTCGTTGAACTCCATTTCACAGTGCTAATGGAATGCACAACCATTAAACCGTCGAAACAATCAAAATATCTCGCACATCGCGAAGATTTCGTCGATTTTGGCGAAAAATGGCCGTCATTTCCTTCCCGTTGGAGATATTTCGTCGTTTAAGCACTCGTTGAACTCCATTTCACAGTGCTAATGCTATGCACAACCATTAAACCGTCGAAACAATCAAAATATCGCGCAAATCGCGAAGATTTCGTCGATTTTGACGAAAAATAACCGTCATTTCCTTCCCGTTGGAGATATTTCGACGGTTAATCAATCGTTGAACTCCATTTCACAGTGCTAATGCAATGCACAAACAGTTAAACGTCGAAACAATCAAAATATCTCGCAAATCGCGAAGATTTCGTCGATTTTGACGAAAAATGGCCGTCATTTCCTTCCCGTTGGAGATATTTCGACGTTTAAGCACTCGTTGAACTCCATTTCACAGTGCTAATGGAATGCACAACAATTTAAGCGTCGAAACAATCAAAATATCTCGCAAATCGCGAAGATTTCGTCGATTTTGTCGAAAAATGGCCGTCATTTCCTTCCCGTTGGAGATATTTCGAAGTTTAAGCAATCGTTGAACTCCACATCACAGTGCTAATGCAATGCACAACCATTTAAGCGTCGAAACAATCAAAATATCTCGCAAATCGCGAAGATTTCATTTATTTTGACGAAAAATAGCCGTCATTTCCTTCCCGCTGGAGATATTTCGACGGTTAATCAATCGTTGAACTCCATTTCACAGTGCTAATGCAATGCACAAACAGTTAAACGTCGAAACAATCAAAATATCTCGCAAATCGCGAAGATTTCGTCGATTTGGACGAAAAATAGCCGTCTTTTCCTTCCCGTTGGAGATATTTCGACGTTTAAGCACTCGTTGAACTCCATTTCACAGTGCTAATGCAATGCACAACCATTAAACCGTCGAAACAATCAAAATATCTCGCAAATCGCGAAGATTTCGTCGATTTTGGCGAAAAATGGCTGTCATTTCCTTCCCGTTGGAGATATTTCGACGTTTAAGCACTCGTTGAACTCCATTTCACAGTGCTAATGCTATGCACAACCATTAAACCGTCGAAACAATCAAAATATCGCGCAAATCGCGAAGATTTCGTCGATTTTGACGAAAAATAGCCGTCATTTCCTTCCCGTTGGAGAAATTTCGACGTTTAAGCACACGTTGAACTCCATTTCACAGTGCTAATGCAATGCACAAACAGTTAAACGTCGAAACAATCAAAATATCTCGCAAATCGCGAAGATTTCGTCGATTTTGACGAAAAATAGCCGTCATTTCCTTCCCGTTGGAGATATTTCGACGTTTAAGCGCTCGTTGAACTCCATTTCACAGTGGTAATGCAGTGCACAACCATTAAACCGTCGAAACAATCAAAATATCTCGCAAATCGCGAAGAATTCGTCCATTTTGACGAAAAATAGCCGTCATTTCCTTCCCGTTGGAGATATTTCGTCGTTTAAGCACTCGTTGAACTCCATTTCACAGTGCTAATGCAGTGCACAACCATTTAAGCGTCGAAACAAGCAAAATATCTCGCAAATCGCGAAGATTTCGTTTATTTTGACGAAAAATAGCCGTCATTACCTTCCCGTTGGAGATATTTCGACGTTTAAGCGCTCGTTGAACTCCATTTCACAGTGCTAATGCAATGCACAACCATTTAAGCGTCGAAACATTCAAAATATCTCGCAAATCGCGAAGATAACATTTATATTGACGAAAAATAGCCGTCATTTCCTTCCCGTTGCAGATATTTCGACGTTTAAGCACTCGTTGAACTCCATTTCACAGTGCTAATGCAGTGCACAACCATTTAAGCGTCGAAACAAGCAAAATATCTCGCAAATCGCGAAGATTTCGTTTATTTTGACGAAAAATAGCCGTCATTTCCTTCCCGTTGGAGATATTTCGACGGTTAATCAATCGTTGAACTCCATTTCACAGTGCTAATGCAATGCACAAACAGTTAAACGTCGAAACAATCAAAATATCTCGCAAATCGCGAAGATTTCGTCGATTTTGACGAAAAATAGCCGTCATTTCCTTCCCGTTGGAGATATTTCGACGTTTAAGCGCTCGTTGAACTCCATTTCACAGTGGTAATGCAGTGCACAACCATTAAACCGTCGAAACAATCAAAATATCTCGCAAATCGCGAAGAATTCGTCGATTTTGACGAAAAATAGCCGTCATTTCCTTCCCGTTGGAGATATTTCGACGTTTAGGCACTCGTTGAACTCCATTTCACAGTGCTAATGCAGTGCACAACCATTTAAGCGTCGAAACAAGCAAAATATCTCGCAAATCGCGAAGATTTCGTTTATTTTGACGAAAAATAGCCGTCATTACCTTCCCGTTGGAGATATTTCGACGTTTAAGCGCTCGTTGAACTCCATTTCACAGTGCTAATGCAATGCACAACCATTTAAGCGTCGAAACAATCAAAATATCTCGCAAATCGCGAAGATAACATTTATATTGACGAAAAATAGCCGTCATTTCCTTCCCGTTGCAGATATTTCGACGTTTAAGCACTCGTTGAACTCCATTTCACAGTGCTAATGGAATGCACAACCATTAAACCGTCGAAACAATCAAAATATCTCGCACATCGCGAAGATTTCGTCGATTTTGGCGAAAAATGGCCGTCATTTCCTTCCCGTTGGAGATATTTCGTCGTTTAAGCACTCGTTGAACTCCATTTCACAGTGCTAATGCTATGCACAACCATTAAACCGTCGAAACAATCAAAATATCGCGCAAATCGCGAAGATTTCGTCGATTTTGACGAAAAATAACCGTCATTTCCTTCCCGTTGGAGATATTTCGACGGTTAATCAATCGTTGAACTCCATTTCACAGTGCTAATGCAATGCACAAACAGTTAAACGTCGAAACAATCAAAATATCTCGCAAATCGCGAAGATTTCGTCGATTTTGACGAAAAATGGCCGTCATTTCCTTCCCGTTGGAGATATTTCGACGTTTAAGCACTCGTTGAACTCCATTTCACAGTGCTAATGGAATGCACAACAATTTAAGCGTCGAAACAATCAAAATATCTCGCAAATCGCGAAGATTTCGTCGATTTTGTCGAAAAATGGCCGTCATTTCCTTCCCGTTGGAGATATTTCGAAGTTTAAGCAATCGTTGAACTCCACATCACAGTGCTAATGCAATGCACAACCATTTAAGCGTCGAAACAATCAAAATATCTCGCAAATCGCGAAGATTTCATTTATTTTGACGAAAAATAGCCGTCATTTCCTTCCCGCTGGAGATATTTCGACGGTTAATCAATCGTTGAACTCCATTTCACAGTGCTAATGCAATGCACAAACAGTTAAACGTCGAAACAATCAAAATATCTCGCAAATCGCGAAGATTTCGTCGATTTGGACGAAAAATAGCCGTCTTTTCCTTCCCGTTGGAGATATTTCGACGTTTAAGCACTCGTTGAACTCCATTTCACAGTGCTAATGCAATGCACAACCATTAAACCGTCGAAACAATCAAAATATCTCGCAAATCGCGAAGATTTCGTCGATTTTGGCGAAAAATGGCTGTCATTTCCTTCCCGTTGGAGATATTTCGACGTTTAAGCACTCGTTGAACTCCATTTCACAGTGCTAATGCTATGCACAACCATTAAACCGTCGAAACAATCAAAATATCGCGCAAATCGCGAAGATTTCGTCGATTTTGACGAAAAATAGCCGTCATTTCCTTCCCGTTGGAGAAATTTCGACGTTTAAGCACACGTTGAACTCCATTTCACAGTGCTAATGCAATGCACAAACAGTTAAACGTCGAAACAATCAAAATATCTCGCAAATCGCGAAGATTTCGTCGATTTTGACGAAAAATAGCCGTCATTTCCTTCCCGTTGGAGATATTTCGACGTTTAAGCGCTCGTTGAACTCCATTTCACAGTGGTAATGCAGTGCACAACCATTAAACCGTCGAAACAATCAAAATATCTCGCAAATCGCGAAGAATTCGTCCATTTTGACGAAAAATAGCCGTCATTTCCTTCCCGTTGGAGATATTTCGTCGTTTAAGCACTCGTTGAACTCCATTTCACAGTGCTAATGCAGTGCACAACCATTTAAGCGTCGAAACAAGCAAAATATCTCGCAAATCGCGAAGATTTCGTTTATTTTGACGAAAAATAGCCGTCATTACCTTCCCGTTGGAGATATTTCGACGTTTAAGCGCTCGTTGAACTCCATTTCACAGTGCTAATGCAATGCACAACCATTTAAGCGTCGAAACATTCAAAATATCTCGCAAATCGCGAAGATAACATTTATATTGACGAAAAATAGCCGTCATTTCCTTCCCGTTGCAGATATTTCGACGTTTAAGCACTCGTTGAACTCCATTTCACAGTGCTAATGCAGTGCACAACCATTTAAGCGTCGAAACAAGCAAAATATCTCGCAAATCGCGAAGATTTCGTTTATTTTGACGAAAAATAGCCGTCATTTCCATCCCGTTGGAGATATTTCGACGGTTAATCAATCGTTGAACTCCATTTCACAGTGCTAATGCAATGCACAAACAGTTAAACGTCGAAACAATCAAAATATCTCGCAAATCGCGAAGATTTCGTCGATTTTGACGAAAAATAGCCGTCATTTCCTTCCCGTTGGAGATATTTCGACGTTTAAGCGCTCGTTGAACTCCATTTCACAGTGGTAATGCAGTGCACAACCATTAAACCGTCGAAACAATCAAAATATCTCGCAAATCGCGAAGAATTCGTCGATTTTGACGAAAAATAGCCGTCATTTCCTTCCCGTTGGAGATATTTCGACGTTTAAGCACTCGTTGAACTCCATTTCACAGTGCTAATGTAGTGCACAACCATTAAACCGTCGAAACAATCAAAATATCTCGCAAATCGCGAAGAATTCGTCCATTTTGACGAAAAATAGCCGTCATTTGCTTCCCGTTGGAGATATTTCGTCGTTTAAGCACTCGTTGAACTCCATTTCACAGTGCTAATGCAGTGCACAAACAGTTAAACGTCGAAACAATCAAAATATCTCGCAAATCGCGAAGATTTCGTCGATTTTGACGAAAAATAGCCGTCATTTCCTTCCCGTTGGAGATATTTCGACGTTTAAGCACTCGTTGAACTCCATTTCACAGTGCTAATGCAGTGCACAACCATTTAAGCGTCGAAACAAGCAAAATATCTCGCAAATCGCGAAGATTTCGTTTATTTTGACGAAAAATAGCCGTCATTACCTTCCCGTTGGAGATATTTCGACGTTTAAGCGCTCGTTGAACTCCATTTCACAGTGCTAATGCAATGCACAACCATTTAAGCGTCGAAACAATCAAAATATCTCGCAAATCGCGAAGATAACATTTATATTGACGAAAAATAGCCGTCATTTCCTTCCCGTTGCAGATATTTCGACGTTTAAGCACTCGTTGAACTCCATTTCACAGTGCTAATGCAGTGCACAACCATTTAAGCGTCGAAACAAGCAAAATATCTCGCAAATCGCGAAGATTTCGTTTATTTTGACGAAAAATAGCCGTCATTTCTTTCCCGTTGGAGATATTTCGACGGTTAATCAATCGTTGAACTCCATTTCACAGTGCTAATGCAATGCACAAACAGTTAAACGTCGAAACAATCAAAATATCTCGCAAATCGCGAAGATTTCGTCGATTTTGACGAAAAATAGCCGTCATTTCCTTCCCGTTGGAGATATTTCGACGTTTAAGCGCTCGTTGAACTCCATTTCACTGTGGTAATGCAGTGCACAACCATTAAACCGTCGAAACAATCAAAATATCTCGCAAATCGCGAAGAATTCGTCGATTTTGACGAAAAATAGCCGTCATTTCCTTCCCGTTGGAGATATTTCGACGTTTAAGCACTCGTTGAACTCCATTTCACAGTGCTAATGCAGTGCACAACCATTTAAGCGTCGAAACAAGCAAAATATCTCGCAAATCGCGAAGATTTCGTTTATTTTGACGAACAATAGCCGTCATTACCTTCCCGTTGGAGATATTTCGACGTTTAAGCGCTCGTTGAACTCCATTTCACAGTGCTAATGCAATACACAACCATTTAAGCGTCGAAACAATCAAAATATCTCGCAAATCGCGAAGATAACATTTATATTGACGAAAAATAGCCGTCATTTCCTTCCCGTTGCAGATATTTCGACGTTTAAGCACTCGTTGAACTCCATTTCACAGTGATAATGGAATGCACAACCATTAAACCGTCGAAACAATCAAAATATCTCGCAAATCGCGAAGATTTCGTCGATTTTGGCGAAAAATGGCCGTCATTTCCTTCCCGTTGGAGATATTTCGACGTTTAAGCACTCGTTGAACTCCATTTCACAGTGCTAATGCTATGCACAACCATTAAACCGTCGAAACAATCAAAATATCGCGCAAATCGCGAAGATTTCGTCGATTTTGACGAAAAATAACCGTCATTTCCTTCCCGTTGGAGATATTTCGACGGTTAATCAATCGTTGAACTCCATTTCACAGTGCTAATGCAATGCACAAACAGTTAAACGTCGAAACAATCATAATATCTCGCAAATCGCGAAGATTTCGTCGATTTTGACGAAAAATGGCCGTCATTTCCTTCCCGTTGGAGATATTTCGACGTTTAAGCACTCGTTGAACTCCATTTCACAGTGCTAATGGAATGCACAACCATTTAAGCGTCGAAACAATCAAAATATCTCGCAAATCGCGAAGATTTCGTCGATTTTGTCGAAAAATGGCCGTCATTTCCTTCCCGTTGGTGATATTTCGACGTTTAGGCGCTCGTTGAACTCCATTTCACAGTGCTAATGCAGTGCACAACCATTTAAGCGTCGAAACAAGCAAAATATCTCGCAAATCGCGAAGATTTCGTCGATTTTGACGAAAAATAGCCGTCATTTCCTTCCCGTTGGAGATATTTCGACGTTTAAGCACTCGTTGAACTCCATTTCACAGTGCTAATGCAATGCACAACCATTTAAGCGTCGAAACAATCAAAATATCTCGCAAATCGCGAAGATTTCGTCGATTTTGACGAAAAATAGCCGTCATATCCTTCCCGTTGGAGATATTTCGAAGTTTAAGCAATCGTTGAACTCCACATCACAGTGCTAATGCAATGCACAACCATTTAAGCGTCGAAACAATCAAAATATCTCGCAAATCGCGAAGATTTCATTTATTTTGACGAAAAATAGCCGTCATTTCCTTCCCGCTGGAGATATTTCGACGGTTAATCAATCGTTGAACTCCATTTCACAGTGCTAATGCAATGCACAAACAGTTAAACGTCGAAACAACCAAAATATCTCGCAAATCGCGAAGATTTCGTCGATTTGGACGAAAAATAGCCGTCATTTCCTTCCCGTTGGAGATATTTCGACGTTTGAGCACTCGTTGAACTCCATTTCACAGTGCTAATGCAATGCACAACCATTAAACCGTCGAAACAATCAAAATATCTCGCAAATCGCGAAGATTTCGTCGATTTTGACGAAAAATAGCCGTCATTTCCTTCCCGTTGGAGATATTTCGACGGTTAATCAATCGTTGAACTCCATTTCACAGTGCTAATGCAATGCACAAACAGTTAAACGTCGAAACATTCAAAATATCTCGCAAATCGCGAAGATTTCGTCGATTTTGACGAAAAATAGCCGTCATTTCCTTCCCGTTGGAGATATTTCGACGTTTAAGCACTCGTTGAACTCCATTTCACAGTGCTAATGCAGTGCACAACCATTTGAGCGTCGAAACAAGCAAAATATCTCGCAAATCGCGAAGATTTCGTTTATTTTGACGAAAAATAGCCGTCATTTCCTTCCCGTTGGAGAAATTTCGACGTTTAAGCACTCGTTGAACTCCATTTCACAGTGCTAATGCAATGCACAAACAGTTAAACGTCGAAACAATCAAAATATCTCGCAAATCGCGAAGGTTTCGTCGATTTTGACGAAAAATAGCCGTCATTTCCTTCCCGTTGGAGATATTTCGACGTTTAAGCGCTCGCTGAACTCCATTTCACAGTGGTAATGCAGTGCACAACCATTAAACCGTCGAAACAATCAAAATATCTCGCAAATCGCGAAGATTTCATTTATTTTGACGAAAAATAGCCGTCATTTCCTTCCCGCTGGAGATATTTCGACGGTTAATCAATCGTTGAACTCCATTTCACAGTGCTAATGCAATGCACAAACAGTTAAACGTCGAAACAATCAAAATATCTCGCAAATCGCGAAGATTTCGTCGATTTGGACGAAAAATAGCCGTCTTTTCCTTCCCGTTGGAGATATTTCGACGTTTAAGCACTCGTTGAACTCCATTTCACAGTGCTAATGCAATGCACGACCATTAAACCGTCGAAACAATCAAAATATCTCGCAAATCGCGAAGATTTCGTCGATTTTGGCGAAAAATGGCTGTCATTTCCTTCCCGTGGGAGATATTTCGACGTTTAAGCACTCGTTGAACTCCATTTCACAGTGCTAATGCTATGCACAACCATTAAACCGTCGAAACAATCAAAATATCTCGCAAATCGCGAAGATTTCGTCGATTTTGACGAAAAATAGCCGTCATTTCCTTCCCGTTGGAGATATTTCGACGTTTAAGCGCTCGTTGAACTCCATTTCACTGTGGTAATGCAGTGCACAACCATTAAACCGTCGAAACAATCAAAATATCTCGCAAATCGCGAAGATTTCGTCGATTTTGACGAAAAATAGCCGTCATTTCCTTCCCGTTGGAGATATTTCGACGTTTAAGCGCTCGTTGAACTCCATTTCACTGTGGTAATGCAGTGCACAACCATTAAACCGTCGAAACAATCAAAATATCTCGCAAATCGCGAAGAATTCGTCGATTTTGACGAAAAATAGCCGTCATTTCCTTCCCGTTGGAGATATTTCGACGTTTAAGCACTCGTTGAACTCCATTTCACAGTGCTAATGCAGTGCACAACCATTTAAGCGTCGAAACAAGCAAAATATCTCGCAAATCGCGAAGATTTCGTTTATTTTGACGAACAATAGCCGTCATTACCTTCCCGTTGGAGATATTTCGACGTTTAAGCGCTCGTTGAACTCCATTTCACAGTGCTAATTCAATGCACAACCATTTAAGCGTCGAAACAATCAAAATATCTCGCAAATCGCGAAGATAACATTTATATTGACGAAAAATAGCCGTCATTTCCTTCCCGTTGCAGATATTTCGACGTTTAAGCACTCGTTGAACTCCATTTCACAGTGCTAATGGAATGCACAACCATTAAACCGTCGAAACAATCAAAATATCTCGCAAATCGCGAAGATTTCGTCGATTTTGGCGAAAAATGGCCGTCATTTCCTTCCCGTTGGAGATATTTCGACGTTTAAGCACTCGTTGAACTCCATTTCACAGTGCTAATGCTATGCACAACCATTAAACCGTCGAAACAATCAAAATATCGCGCAAATCGCGAAGATTTCGTCGATTTTGACGAAAAATAACCGTCATTTCCTTCCCGTTGGAGATATTTCGACGGTTAATCAATCGTTGAACTCCATTTCACAGTGCTAATGCAATGCACAAACAGTTAAACGTCGAAACAATCAAAATATCTCGCAAATCGCGAAGATTTCGTCGATTTTGACGAAAAATGGCCGTCATTTCCTTCCCGTTGGAGATATTTCGACGTTTAAGCACTCGTTGAACTCCATTTCACAGTGCTAATGGAATGCACAACCATTTAAGCGTCGAAACAATCAAAATATCTCGCAAATCGCGAAGATTTCGTCGATTTTGTCGAAAAATGGCCGTCATTTTCTTCCCGTTGGTGATATTTCGACGTTTAGGCGCTCGTTGAACTCCATTTCACAGTGCTAATGCAGTGCACAACCATTTAAGCGTCGAAACAAGCAAAATATCTCGCAAATCGCGAAGATTTCGTCGATTTTGACGAAAAATAGCCGTCATTTCCTTCCCGTTGGAGATATTTCGACGTTTAAGCACTCGTTGAACTCCATTTCACAGTGCTAATGCAATGCACAACCATTTAAGCGTCGAAACAATCAAAATATCTCGCAAATCGCGAAGATTTCGTCGATTTTGACGAAAAATAGCCGTCATTTCCTTCCCGTTGGAGATATTTCGAAGTTTAAGCAATCGTTGAACTCCACATCACAGTGCTAATGCAATGCACAACCATTTAAGCGTCGAAACAATCAAAATATCTCGCAAATCGCGAAGATTTCATTTATTTTGACGAAAAATAGCCGTCATTTCCTTCCCGCTGGAGATATTTCGACGGTTAATCAATCGTTGAACTCCATTTCACAGTGCTAATGCAATGCACAAACAGTTAAACGTCGAAACAATCAAAATATCTCGCAAATCGCGAAGATTTCGTCGATTTGGACGAAAAATAGCCGTCATTTCCTTCCCGTTGGAGATATTTCGACGTTTAAGCACTCGTTGAACTCCATTTCACAGTGCTAATGCAATGCACAACCATTAAACCGTCGAAACAATCAAAATATCTCGCAAATCGCGAAGATTTCGTCGATTTTGACGAAAAATAGCCGTCATTTCCTTCCCGTTGGAGATATTTCGACGGTTAATCAATCGTTGAACTCCATTTCACAGTGCTAATGCAATGCACAAACAGTTAAACGTCGAAACATTCAAAATATCTCGCAAATCGCGAAGATTTCGTCGATTTTGACGAAAAATAGCCGTCATTTCCTCCCCGTTGGAGATATTTCGACGTTTAAGCGCTCGTTGAACTCCATTTCACAGTGGTAATGCAGTGCACAACCATTTAAGCGTCGAAACAAGCAAAATATCTCGCAAATCGCGAAGATTTCGTTTATTTTGACGAAAAATAGCCGTCATTACCTTCCCGTTGGAGATATTTCGACGTTTAAGCACTCGTTGAACTCCATTTCACAGTGCTAATGCAGTGCACAACCATTTAAGCGTCGAAACAAGCAAAGTATCTCGCAAATCGCGAAGATTTCGTTTATTTTGACGAAAAATAGCCGTCATTTCCTTCCCGTAGGAGATATTTCGACGGTTAATCAATCGTTGAACTCCATTTCACAGTGCTAATGCAATGCACAAACAGTTAAACGTCGAAACAATCAAAATATCTCGCAAATCGCGAAGATTTCGTCGATTTTGACGAAAAATAGCCGTCATTTCCTTCCCGTTGGAGATATTTCGACGTTTAAGCGCTCGTTGAACTCCATTTCACAGTGGTAATGCAGTGCACAACCATTAAACCGTCGAAACAATCAAAATATCTCGCAAATCGCGAAGAATTCGTCGATTTTGACGAAAAATAGCCGTCATTTCCTTCCCGTTGGAGATATTTCGACGTTTAAGCACTCGTTGAACTCCATTTCACAGTGCTAATGCAGTGCACAACCATTTAAGCGTCGAAACAAGCAAAATATCTCGCAAATCGCGAAGATTTCGTTTATTTTGACGAAAAATAGCCGTCATTACCTTCCCGTTGGAGATATTTCGACGTTTAAGCGCTCGTTGAACTCCATTTCACAGTGCTAATGCAATGCACAACCATTTAAGCGTCGAAACAATCAAAATATCTCGCAAATCGCGAAGATAACATTTATATTGACGAAAAATAGCCGTCATTTCCTTCCCGTTGCAGATATTTCGACGTTTAAGCACTCGTTGAACTCCATTTCACAGTGCTAATGCAGTGCACAACCATTTAAGCGTCGAAACAAGCAAAATATCTCGCAAATCGCGAAGATTTCGTTTATTTTGACGAAAAATAGCCGTCATTTCCTTCCCGTTGGAGATATTTCGACGGTTAATCAATCGTTGAACTCCATTTCACAGTGCTAATGCAATGCACAAACAGTTAAACGTCGAAACAATCAAAATATCTCGCAAATCGCGAAGATTTCGTCGATTTTGACGAAAAATAGCCGTCATTTCCTTCCCGTTGGAGATATTTCGACGTTTAAGCGCTCGTTGAACTCCATTTCACTGTGGTAATGCAGTGCACAACCATTAAACCGTCGAAACAATCAAAATATCTCGCAAATCGCGAAGAATTCGTCGATTTTGACGAAAAATAGCCGTCATTTCCTTCCCGTTGGAGATATTTCGACGTTTAAGCACTCGTTGAACTCCATTTCACAGTGCTAATGCAGTGCACAACCATTTAAGCGTCGAAACAAGCAAAATATCTCGCAAATCGCGAAGATTTCGTTTATTTTGACGAACAATAGCCGTCATTACCTTCCCGTTGGAGATATTTCGACGTTTAAGCGCTCGTTGAACTCCATTTCACAGTGCTAATGCAATACACAACCATTTAAGCGTCGAAACAATCAAAATATCTCGCAAATCGCGAAGATAACATTTATATTGACGAAAAATAGCCGTCATTTCCTTCCCGTTGAAGATATTTCGACGTTTAAGCACTCGTTGAACTCCATTTCACAGTGATAATGGAATGCACAACCATTAAACCGTCGAAACAATCAAAATATCTCGCAAATCGCGAAGATTTCGTCGATTTTGGCGAAAAATGGCCGTCATTTCCTTCCCGTTGGAGATATTTCGACGTTTAAGCACTCGTTGAACTCCATTTCACAGTGCTAATGCTATGCACAACCATTAAACCGTCGAAACAATCAAAATATCGCGCAAATCGCGAAGATTTCGTCGATTTTGACGAAAAATAACCGTCATTTCCTTCCCGTTGGAGATATTTCGACGGTTAATCAATCGTTGAACTCCATTTCACAGTGCTAATGCAATGCACAAACAGTTAAACGTCGAAACAATCATAATATCTCGCAAATCGCGAAGATTTCGTCGATTTTGACGAAAAATGGCCGTCATTTCCTTCCCGTTGGAGATATTTCGACGTTTAAGCACTCGTTGAACTCCATTTCACAGTGCTAATGGAATGCACAACCATTTAAGCGTCGAAACAATCAAAATATCTCGCAAATCGCGAAGATTTCGTCGATTTTGTCGAAAAATGGCCGTCATTTCCTTCCCGTTGGTGATATTTCGACGTTTAGGCGCTCGTTGAACTCCATTTCACAGTGCTAATGCAGTGCACAACCATTTAAGCGTCGAAACAAGCAAAATATCTCGCAAATCGCGAAGATTTCGTCGATTTTGACGAAAAATAGCCGTCATTTCCTTCCCGTTGGAGATATTTCGACGTTTAAGCACTCGTTGAACTCCATTTCACAGTGCTAATGCAATGCACAACCATTTAAGCGTCGAAACAATCAAAATATCTCGCAAATCGCGAAGATTTCGTCGATTTTGACGAAAAATAGCCGTCATTTCCTTCCCGTTGGAGATATTTCGAAGTTTAAGCAATCGTTGAACTCCACATCACAGTGCTAATGCAATGCACAACCATTTAAGCGTCGAAACAATCAAAATATCTCGCAAATCGCGAAGATTTCATTTATTTTGACGAAGAATAGCCGTCATTTCCTTCCCGCTGGAGATATTTCGACGGTTAATCAATCGTTGAACTCCATTTCACAGTGCTAATGCAATGCACAAACAGTTAAACGTCGAAACAACCAAAATATCTCGCAAATCGCGAAGATTTCGTCGATTTGGACGAAAAATAGCCGTCATTTCCTTCCCGTTGGAGATATTTCGACGTTTGAGCACTCGTTGAACTCCATTTCACAGTGCTAATGCAATGCACAACCATTAAACCGTCGAAACAATCAAAATATCTCGCAAATCGCGAAGATTTCGTCGATTTTGACGAAAAATAGCCGTCATTTCCTTCCCGTTGGAGATATTTCGAGGTTTAAGCACTCGTTGAACTCCATTTCACAGTGCTAATGCAGTGCACAACCATTTAAGCGTCGAAACAAGCAAAATATCTCGCAAATCGCGAAGATTTCATTTATTTTGACGAAAAATAGCCGTCATTTCCTTCCCGCTGGAGATATTTCGAGGTTTAAGCACTCGTTGAACTCCATTTCACAGTGCTAATGGAATGCACAACCATTTAAGCGTCGGAACAATCAAAATATCTCGCAAATCGCGAAGATTTCGTCGATTTTGACAAAAAATAGCCGTCATTTCCTTCCCGTTGGAGATATTTCGACGTTTAAGCACTCGTTGAACTCCATTTCACAGTGCTAATGCTATGCACAACCATTTAAGCGTCGGAACAATCAAAATATCTCGCAAATCGCGAAGATTTCGTCGATTTTGACGAAAAATAGCCGTCATTTCCTTCCCGTTGGAGATATTTCGACGTTTAAGCACTCGTTGAACTCCATTTCACAGTGCTAATGCAGTGCACAACCATTTAAGCGTCGAAACAAGCAAAATATCTCGCAAATCGCGAAGATTTCGTCGATTTGGACGAAAAATAGCAGTCATTTCCTTCCCGTTGGAGATATTTCGACGGTTAATCAATCGTTGAACTCCATTTCACAGTGCTCATGCAATGCACAACCATTAAACCGTCGAAACAATCAAAATATCTCGCAAATCGCGAAGATTTCGTCGATTTTGACGAAAAATAGCCGTCATTTCCTTCCCGTTGGAGATATTTCGACGGTTAATCAATCGTTGAACCCCATTTCACAGTGCTAATGCAATGCACAAACAGTTAAACGTCGAAACAATCAAAATATCTCGCAAATCGCGAAGATTTCGTCGATTTGGACGAAAAATAGCCGTCATTTCCTTCCCGTTGGAGATATTTCGACGTTTAAGCACTCGTTGAACTCCATTTCACAGTGCTAATGCAATGCACAACCATTAAACCGTCAAAACAATCAAAATATCTCGCAAATCGCGAAGATTTCGTCGATTTTGACGAAAAATAGCCGCCATTTCCTTCCCGTTGGAGATATTTCGACGGTTAATCAATCGTTGAACTCCATTTCACAGTGCTAATGCAATGCACAACCATTAAACCGTCGAAACAATCAAAATATCTCGCAAATCGCGAAGATTTCGTCGATTTGGACGAAAAATAGCAGTCATTTCCTTCCCGTTGGAGATATTTCGACGTTTAAGCACTCGTTGAACTCCATTTCACAGTGCTCATGCAATGCACAACCATTAAACCATCGAAACAATCAAAATATCTCGCAAATCGCGAAGATTTCGTCGATTTTGACGAAAAATAGCCGTCATTTCCTTCCCGTTGGAGATATTTCGACGGTTAATCAATCGTTGAACCCCATTTCACAGTGCTAATGCAATGCACAAACAGTTAAACGTCGAAACAATCAAAATATCTCGCAAATCGCGAAGATTTCGTCGATTTGGACGAAAAATAGCCGTCATTTCCTTCCCGTTGGAGATATTTCGACGTTTAAGCACTCGTTGAACTCCATTTCACAGTGCTAATGCAATGCACAACCATTAAACCGTCAAAACAATCAAAATATCTCGCAAATCGCGAAGATTTCGTCGATTTTGACGAAAAATAGCCGCCATTTCCTTCCCGTTGGAGATATTTCGACGGTTAATCAATCGTTGAACTCCATTTCACAGTGCTAATGCAATGCACAACCATTAAACCGTCGAAACAATCAAAATATCTCGCAAATCGCGAAGATTTCGTCGATTTGGACGAAAAATAGCAGTCATTTCCTTCCCGTTGGAGATATTTCGACGTTTAAGCACTCGTTGAACTCCATTTCACAGTGCTCATGCAATGCACAACCATTAAACGGTCGAAACAATCAAAATAACTCGCAAATCGCGAAGATTTCGTCGATTTTGACGAAAAATAGCCGTCATTTCCTTCCCGTTGGAGATATTTCGACGTTTAAGCACTCGTTGAACTCCATTTCACAGTGCTAATGCAATGCACAACCATTAAACCGTCGAAACAATCAAAATATCTCGCAAATCGCGAAGATTTCGTCGATTTTGACGAAAAATAGCCGCCATTTCCTTCCCGTTGGAGATATTTCGACGGTTAATCAATCGTTGAACTCCATTTCACAGTGCTAATGCAATGCACAACCATTTAAGCGTCGGAACAATCAAAATATCTCGCAAATCGCGAAGATTTCGTCGATTTTGACAAAAAATAGCCGTCATTTCCTTCCCGTTGGAGATATTTCGACGTTTAAGCACTCGTTGAAATCCATTTCACAGTGCTAATGCTATGCACAACCATTAAACCGTCGAAACAATCAAAATATCTCGCAAATCGCGAAGATTTCGTCGATTTTGACGAAAAATAACCGTCATTTCCTTCCCGTTGGAGATATTTCGACGGTTAATCAATCGTTGAACCCCATTTCACAGTGCTAATGCAATGCACAAACAGTTAAACGTCGAAACAATCAAAATATCTCGCAAATCGCGAAGATTTCGTCGATTTGGACGAAAAATAGCCGTCATTTCCTTCCCGTTGGAGATATTTCGACGTTTAAGCACTCGTTGAACTCCATTTCACAGTGCTAATGCAATGCACAACCATTAAACCGTCAAAACAATCAAAATATCTCGCAAATCGCGAAGATTTCGTCGATTTTGACGAAAAATAGCCGCCATTTCCTTCCCGTTGGAGATATTTCGACGGTTAATCAATCGTTGAACTCCATTTCACAGTGCTAATGCAATGCACAACCATTAAACCGTCGAAACAATCAAAATATCTCGCAAATCGCGAAGATTTCGTCGATTTGGACGAAAAATAGCAGTCATTTCCTTCCCGTTGGAGATATTTCGACGTTTAAGCACTCGTTGAACTCCATTTCACAGTGCTCATGCAATGCACAACCATTAAACCGTCGAAACAATCAAAATATCTCGCAAATCGCGAAGATTTCGTCGATTTTGACGAAAAATAGCCGTCATTTCCTTCCCGTTGGAGATATTTCGACGTTTAAGCACTCGTTGAACTCCATTTCACAGTGCTAATGCAGTGCACAACCATTTAAGCGTCGAAACAAGCAAAATATCTCGCAAATCGCGAAGATTTCGTCGATTTGGACGAAAAATAGCAGTCATTTCCTTCCCGTTGGAGATATTTCGACGGTTAATCAATCGTTGAACTCCATTTCACAGTGCTCATGCAATGCACAACCATTAAACCGTCGAAACAATCAAAATATCTCGCAAATCGCGAAGATTTCGTCGATTTTGACGAAAAATAGCCGTCATTTCCTTCCCGTTGGAGATATTTCGACGGTTAATCAATCGTTGAACCCCATTTCACAGTGCTAATGCAATGCACAAACAGTTAAACGTCGAAACAATCAAAATATCTCGCAAATCGCGAAGATTTCGTCGATTTGGACGAAAAATAGCCGTCATTTCCTTCCCGTTGGAGATATTTCGACGTTTAAGCACTCGTTGAACTCCATTTCACAGTGCTAATGCAATGCACAACCATTAAACCGTCAAAACAATCAAAATATCTCGCAAATCGCGAAGATTTCGTCGATTTTGACGAAAAATAGCCGCCATTTCCTTCCCGTTGGAGATATTTCGACGGTTAATCAATCGTTGAACTCCATTTCACAGTGCTAATGCAATGCACAACCATTAAACCGTCGAAACAATCAAAATATCTCGCAAATCGCGAAGATTTCGTCGATTTGGACGAAAAATAGCCGTCATTTCCTTCCCGTTGGAGATATTTCGACGTTTAAGCACTCGTTGAACTCCATTTCACAGTGCTAATGCAATGCACAACCATTAAACCGTCAAAACAATCAAAATATCTCGCAAATCGCGAAGATTTCGTCGATTTTGACGAAAAATAGCCGCCATTTCCTTCCCGTTGGAGATATTTCGACGGTTAATCAATCGTTGAACTCCATTTCACAGTGCTAATGCAATGCACAACCATTAAACCGTCGAAACAATCAAAATATCTCGCAAATCGCGAAGATTTCGTCGATTTGGACGAAAAATAGCAGTCATTTCCTTCCCGTTGGAGATATTTCGACGTTTAAGCACTCGTTGAACTCCATTTCACAGTGCTCATGCAATGCACAACCATTAAACGGTCGAAACAATCAAAATAACTCGCAAATCGCGAAGATTTCGTCGATTTTGACGAAAAATAGCCGTCATTTCCTTCCCGTTGGAGATATTTCGACGTTTAAGCACTCGTTGAACTCCATTTCACAGTGCTAATGCAATGCACAACCATTAAACCGTCGAAACAATCAAAATATCTCGCAAATCGCGAAGATTTCGTCGATTTTGACGAAAAATAGCCGCCATTTCCTTCCCGTTGGAGATATTTCGACGGTTAATCAATCGTTGAACTCCATTTCACAGTGCTAATGCAATGCACAACCATTTAAGCGTCGGAACAATCAAAATATCTCGCAAATCGCGAAGATTTCGTCGATTTTGACAAAAAATAGCCGTCATTTCCTTCCCGTTGGAGATATTTCGACGTTTAAGCACTCGTTGAAATCCATTTCACAGTGCTAATGCTATGCACAACCATTAAACCGTCGAAACAATCAAAATATCTCGCAAATCGCGAAGATTTCGTCGATTTTGACGAAAAATAACCGTCATTTCCTTCCCGTTGGAGATATTTCGACGGTTAATCAATCGTTGAACCCCATTTCACAGTGCTAATGCAATGCACAAACAGTTAAACGTCGAAACAATCAAAATATCTCGCAAATCGCGAAGATTTCGTCGATTTGGACGAAAAATAGCCGTCATTTCCTTCCCGTTGGAGATATTTCGACGTTTAAGCACTCGTTGAACTCCATTTCACAGTGCTAATGCAATGCACAACCATTAAACCGTCAAAACAATCAAAATATCTCGCAAATCGCGAAGATTTCGTCGATTTTGACGAAAAATAGCCGCCATTTCCTTCCCGTTGGAGATATTTCGACGGTTAATCAATCGTTGAACTCCATTTCACAGTGCTAATGCAATGCACAACCATTAAACCGTCGAAACAATCAAAATATCTCGCAAATCGCGAAGATTTCGTCGATTTGGACGAAAAATAGCAGTCATTTCCTTCCCGTTGGAGATATTTCGACGTTTAAGCACTCGTTGAACTCCATTTCACAGTGCTCATGCAATGCACAACCATTAAACCGTCGAAACAATCAAAATAACTCGCAAATCGCGAAGATTTCGTCGATTTTGACGAAAAATAGCCGTCATTTCCTTCCCGTTGGAGATATTTCGACGGTTAATCAATCGTTGAACCCCATTTCACAGTGCTAATGCAATGCACAAACAGTTAAACGTCGAAACAATCAAAATATCTCGCAAATCGCGAAGATTTCGTCGATTTGGACGAAAAATAGCCGTCATTTCCTTCCCGTTGGAGATATTTCGACGTTTTTAGCACTCGTTGAACTCCATTTCACAGTGCTAATGCAATGCACAACCATTAAACCGTCGAAACAATCAAAATATCTCGCAAATCGCGAAGATTTCGTCGATTTTGACGAAAAATAGCCGCCATTTCCTTCCCGTTGGAGATATTTCGACGGTTAATCAATCGTTGAACTCCATTTCACAGTGCTAATGCAATGCACAACCATTTAAGCGTCGGAACAATCAAAATATCTCGCAAATCGCGAAGATTTCGTCGATTTTGACAAAAAATAGCCGTCATTTCCTTCCCGTTGGAGATATTTCGACGTTTAAGCACTCGTTGAAATCCATTTCACAGTGCTAATGCTATGCACAACCATTAAACCGTCGAAACAATCAAAATATCTCGCAAATCGCGAAGATTTCGTCGATTTTGACGAAAAATAACCGTCATTTCCTTCCCGTTGGAGATATTTCGACGGTTAATCAATCGTTGAACCCCATTTCACAGTGCTAATGCAATGCACAAACAGTTAAACGTCGAAACAATCAAAGTATCTCGCAAATCGCGAAGATTTCGTCGATTTGGACGAAAAATAGCCGTCATTTCCTTCCCGTTGGAGATATTTCGACGTTTAAGCACTCGTTGAACTCCATTTCACAGTGCTAATGCAATGCACAACCATTAAACCGTCAAAACAATCAAAATATCTCGCAAATCGCGAAGATTTCGTCGATTTTGACGAAAAATAGCCGCCATTTCCTTCCCGTTGGAGATATTTCGACGGTTAGTCAATCGTTGAACTCCATTTCACAGTGCTAATGCAATGCACAACCATTAAACCGTCGAAACAATCAAAATATCTCGCAAATCGCGAAGATTTCGTCGATTTGGACGAAAAATAGCAGTCATTTCCTTCCCGTTGGAGATATTTCGACGTTTAAGCACTCGTTGAACTCCATTTCACAGTGCTCATGCAATGCACAACCATTAAACCGTCGAAACAATCAAAATAACTCGCAAATCGCGAAGATTTCGTCGATTTTGACGAAAAATAGCCGTCATTTCCTTCCCGTTGGAGATATTTCGACGGTTAATCAATCGTTGAACCCCATTTCACAGTGCTAATGCAATGCACAAACAGTTAAACGTCGAAACAATCAAAATATCTCGCAAATCGCGAAGATTTCGTCGATTTGGACGAAAAATAGCCGTCATTTCCTTCCCGTTGGAGATATTTCGACGTTTAAGCACTCGTTGAACTCCATTTCACAGTGCTAATGCAATGCACAACCATTAAACCGTCGAAACAATCAAAATATCTCGCAAATCGCGAAGATTTCGTCGATTTTGACGAAAAATAACCGTCATTTCCTTCCCGTTGGAGATATTTCGACGGTTAATCAATCGTTGAACTCCATTTCACAGTGCTAATGCAATGCACAAACAGTTAAACGTCGAAACAATCAAAATATCTCGCAAATCGCGAAGATTTCGTCGATTTGGACGAAAAATAGCCGTCATTTCCTTCCCATTGGAGATATTTCGACGTTTAAGCACTCGTTGAACTCCATTTCACAGTGCTAATGGAATGCACAACCATTTAAGCGTCGGAACAATCAAAATATCTCGCAAATCGCGAAGATTTCGTCGATTTTGACGAAAAATAGCCGTCATTTCCTTCCCGTTGGAGATATTTCGACGTTTAAGCACTCGTTGAACTCCATTTCACAGTGCTAATGCAGTGCACAACCATTTAAACGTCGAAACAAGCAAAATATCTCGCAAATCGCGAAGATTTCGTCGATTTGGACGAAAAATAGCAGTCATTTCCTTCCCGTTGGAGATATTTCGACGTTTAAGCACTCGTTGAACTCCATTTCACAGTGCTCATGCAATGCACAAACAGTTAAACGTCGAAACAATCAAAATATCTCGCAAATCGCGAAGATTTCGTCGATTTGGACGAAAAATAGCCGTCATTTCCTTCCCGTTGGAGATATTTCGACGTTTAAGCACTCGTTGAACTCCATTTCACAGTGCTAATGCAATGCACAACCATTAAACCGTCGAAACAATCAAAATATCTCGCAAATCGCGAAGATTTCGTCGATTTTGACGAAAAATAGCCGCCATTTCCTTCCCGTTGGAGATATTTCGACGGTTAATCAATCGTTGAACTCCATTTCACAGTGCTAATGCAATGCACAAACAGTTAAACGTCGAAACAATCAAAATATCTCGCAAATCGCGAAGATTTCGTCGATTTTGACGAAAAATAGCCGTCATTTCCTTCCCGTTGGAGATATTTCGACGTTTAAGCGCTCGTTGAACTCCATTTCACAGTGGTAATGCAGTGTACAACCATTAAACCGTCGAAACAATCAAAATATCTCGCAAATCGCGAAGAATTCGTCGATTTTGACGAAAAATAGCCGTCATTTCCTTCCCGTTGGAGATATTTCGACGTTTAAGCACTCGTTGAACTCCATTTCACAGTGCTAATGCAGTGCACAACCATTTAAGCGTCGAAACAAGCAAAATATCTCGCAAATCGCGAAGATTTCGTTTATTTTGACGAAAAATAGCCGACATTTCCTTCCCGTTGGAGATATTTCGACGGTTAATCAATCGTTGAACTCCATTTCACAGTGCTAATGCAATGCACAAACAGTTAAACGTCGAAACAATCAAAATATCTCGCAAATCGCGAAGATTTCGTCGATTTTGACGAAAAATAGCCGTCATTTCCTTCCCGTTGGAGATATTTCGACGTTTAAGCGCTCGTTGAACTCCATTTCACAGTGGTAATGCAGTGCACAACCATTAAACCGTCGAAACAATCAAAAAATCTCGCAAATCGCGAAGAATTCGTCGATTTTGACGAAAAATAGCCGGCATTTCCTTCCCGTTGGAGATATTTCGACGTTTAAGCACTCGTTGAACTCCATTTCACAGTGCTAATGCAATGCACAAACAGTTAAACGTCGAAACAATCAAAATATCTCGCAAATCGCGAAGATTTCGTCGATTTTGACGAAAAATAACCGTCATTTCCTTCCCGTTGGAGATATTTCGACGGTTAATCAATCGTTGAACTCCATTTCACAGTGCTAATGCAATGCACAAACAGTTAAACGTCGAAACAATCAAAATATCTCGCAAATCGCGAAGATTTCGTCGATTTTGACAAAAAATAGCCGTCATTTCCTTCCCGTTGGAGATATTTCGACGTTTAAGCACTCGTTGAACTCCATCTCACAGTGCTAATGCAATGCACAACCATTTAAGCGTCGAAACAATCAAAATATCTCGCAAATCGCGAAGATTTCGTCGATTTTGACGAAAAATAACCGTCATTTCCTTCCCGTTGGAGATATTTCGACGGTTAATCAATCGTTGAACTCCATTTCACAGTGCTAATGCAATGCACAAACAGTTAAGCGTCGAAACAATCAAAATATCTCGCAAATCGCGAAGATTTCGTCGATTTTGACGAAAAATAGCCGTCATTTCCTTCCCGTTGGAGATATTTCGACGTTTAAGCACTCGTTGAACTCCATCTCACAGTGCTAATGCAATGCACAACCATTTAAGCGTCGAAACAATCAAAATATCTCGCAAATCGCGAAGATTTCGTCGATTTTGACGAAAAATAACCGTCATTTCCTACCCGTTGGAGATATTTCGACGGTTAATCAATCGTTGAACTCCATTTCACAGTGCTAATGCAATGCACAAACAGTTAAACGTCGAAACAATCAAAATATCTCGGAAATCGCGAAGATTTCGTCGATTTTGACGAAAAATAGCCGTCATTTCCTTCCCGTTGGAGATATTTCGACGTTTAAGCACTCGTTGAACTCCATTTCACAGTGCTAATGCAGTGCACAACCATTTAAGCGTCGAAACAAGCAAAATATCTCGCAAATCGCGAAGATTTCGTTTATTTTGACGAAAAATAGCCGTCATTACCTTCCCGTTGGAGATATTTCGACGTTTAAGCGCTCGTTGAACTCCATTTCACAGTGCTAATGCAATGCACAACCAGTTAAGCGTCGAAACAATCAAAATATCTCGCAAATCGCGAAGATTTCGTCGATTTTGACGAAAAATAGCCGTCATTTCCTTCCCGTTGGAGATATTTCGACGTTTAATCAATCGTTGAACTCCATTTCACAGTGCTAATGCAATGCACAAACAGTTAAACGTCGAAACAATCAAAATATCTCGCAAATCGCGAAGATTTCGTCGATTTGGACGAAAAATAGCCGTCTTTTCCTTCCCGTTGGAGATATTTCGACGTTTAAGCACTCGTTGAACTCCATTTCACAGTGCTAATGCAATGCACAACCATTAAACCGTCGAAACAATCAAAATATCTCGCAAATCGCGAAGATTTCGTCGATTTTGGCGAAAAATGGCTGTCATTTCCTTCCCGTTGGAGATATTTCGACGTTTAAGCACTCGTTGAACTCCATTTCACAGTGCTAATGCAATGCACAAACAGTTAAACGTCGAAACAATCAAAATATCTCGCAAATCGCGAAGATTTCGTCGATTTTGACGAAAAATAGCCGTCATTTCCTTCCCGTTGGAGATATTTCGACGTTTAAGCGCTCGTTGAACTCCATTTCACAGTGGTAATGCAGTGCACAACCATTAAACCGTCGAAACAATCAAAATATCTCGCAAATCGCGAAGAATTCGTCCATTTTGACGAAAAATAGCCGTCATTTCCTTCCCGTTGGAGATATTTCGTCGTTTAAGCACTCGTTGAACTCCATTTCACAGTGCTAATGCAGTGCACAACCATTTAAGCGTCGAAACAAGCAAAATATCTCGCAAATCGCGAAGATTTCGTTTATTTTGACGAAAAATAGCCGTCATTACCTTCCCGTTGGAGATATTTCGACGTTTAAGCGCTCGTTGAACTCCATTTCACAGTGCTAATGCAATGCACAACCATTTAAGCGTCGAAACATTCAAAATATCTCGCAAATCGCGAAGATAACACTTATATTGACGAAAAATAGCCGTCATTTCCTTCCCGTTGCAGATATTTCGACGTTTAAGCACTCGTTGAACTCCATTTCACAGTGCTAATGCAGTGCACAACCATTTAAGCGTCGAAACAAGCAAAATATCTCGCAAATCGCGAAGATTTCGTTTATTTTGACGAAAAATAGCCGTCATTTCCATCCCGTTGGAGATATTTCGACGGTTAATCAATCGTTGAACTCCATTTCACAGTGCTAATGCAATGCACAAACAGTTAAACGTCGAAACAATCAAAATATCTCGCAAATCGCGAAGATTTCGTCGATTTTGACGAAAAATAGCCGTCATTTCCTTCCCGTTGGAGATATTTCGACGTTTAAGCGCTCGTTGAACTCCATTTCACAGTGGTAATGCAGTGCACAACCATTAAACCGTCGAAACAATCAAAATATCTCGCAAATCGCGAAGAATTCGTCGATTTTGACGAAAAATAGCCGTCATTTCCTTCCCGTTGGAGATATTTCGACGTTTAAGCACTCGTTGAACTCCATTTCACAGTGCTAATGTAGTGCACAACCATTAAACCGTCGAAACAATCAAAATATCTCGCAAATCGCGAAGAATTCGTCCATTTTGACGAAAAATAGCCGTCATTTGCTTCCCGTTGGAGATATTTCGTCGTTTAAGCACTCGTTGAACTCCATTTCACAGTGCTAATGCAGTGCACAAACAGTTAAACGTCGAAACAATCAAAATATCTCGCAAATCGCGAAGATTTCGTCGATTTTGACGAAAAATAGCCGTCATTTCCTTCCCGTTGGAGATATTTCGACGTTTAAGCACTCGTTGAACTCCATTTCACAGTGCTAATGCAGTGCACAACCATTTAAGCGTCGAAACAAGCAAAATATCTCGCAAATCGCGAAGATTTCGTTTATTTTGACGAAAAATAGCCGTCATTACCTTCCCGTTGGAGATATTTCGACGTTTAAGCGCTCGTTGAACTCCATTTCACAGTGCTAATGCAATGCACAACCATTTAAGCGTCGAAACAATCAAAATATCTCGCAAATCGCGAAGATAACATTTATATTGACGAAAAATAGCCGTCATTTCCTTCCCGTTGCAGATATTTCGACGTTTAAGCACTCGTTGAACTCCATTTCACAGTGCTAATGCAGTGCACAACCATTTAAGCGTCGAAACAAGCAAAATATCTCGCAAATCGCGAAGATTTCGTTTATTTTGACGAAAAATAGCCGTCATTTCCTTCCCGTTGGAGATATTTCGACGGTTAATCAATCGTTGAACTCCATTTCACAGTGCTAATGCAATGCACAAACAGTTAAACGTCGAAACAATCAAAATATCTCGCAAATCGCGAAGATTTCGTCGATTTTGACGAAAAATAGCCGTCATTTCCTTCCCGTTGGAGATATTTCGACGTTTAAGCGCTCGTTGAACTCCATTTCACTGTGGTAATGCAGTGCACAACCATTAAACCGTCGAAACAATCAAAATATCTCGCAAATCGCGAAGAATTCGTCGATTTTGACGAAAAATAGCCGTCATTTCCTTCCCGTTGGAGATATTTCGACGTTTAAGCACTCGTTGAACTCCATTTCACAGTGCTAATGCAGTGCACAACCATTTAAGCGTCGAAACAAGCAAAATATCTCGCAAATCGCGAAGATTTCGTTTATTTTGACGAACAATAGCCGTCATTACCTTCCCGTTGGAGATATTTCGACGTTTAAGCGCTCGTTGAACTCCATTTCACAGTGCTAATGCAATACACAACCATTTAAGCGTCGAAACAATCAAAATATCTCGCAAATCGCGAAGATAACATTTATATTGACGAAAAATAGCCGTCATTTCCTTCCCGTTGCAGATATTTCGACGTTTAAGCACTCGTTGAACTCCATTTCACAGTGATAATGGAATGCACAACCATTAAACCGTCGAAACAATCAAAATATCTCGCAAATCGCGAAGATTTCGTCGATTTTGGCGAAAAATGGCCGTCATTTCCTTCCCGTTGGAGATATTTCGACGTTTAAGCACTCGTTGAACTCCATTTCACAGTGCTAATGCTATGCACAACCATTAAACCGTCGAAACAATCAAAATATCGCGCAAATCGCGAAGATTTCGTCGATTTTGACGAAAAATAACCGTCATTTCCTTCCCGTTGGAGATATTTCGACGGTTAATCAATCGTTGAACTCCATTTCACAGTGCTAATGCAATGCACAAACAGTTAAACGTCGAAACAATCATAATATCTCGCAAATCGCGAAGATTTCGTCGATTTTGACGAAAAATGGCCGTCATTTCCTTCCCGTTGGAGATATTTCGACGTTTAAGCACTCGTTGAACTCCATTTCACAGTGCTAATGGAATGCACAACCATTTAAGCGTCGAAACAATCAACATATCTCGCAAATCGCGAAGATTTCGTCGATTTTGTCGAAAAATGGCCGTCATTTCCTTCCCGTTGGTGATATTTCGACGTTTAGGCGCTCGTTGAACTCCATTTCACAGTGCTAATGCAGTGCACAACCATTTAAGCGTCGAAACAAGCAAAATATCTCGCAAATCGCGAAGATTTCGTCGATTTTGACGAAAAATAGCCGTCATTTCCTTCCCGTTGGAGATATTTCGACGTTTAAGCACTCGTTGAACTCCATTTCACAGTGCTAATACAATGCACAACCATTTAAGCGTCGAAACAATCAAAATATCTCGCAAATCGCGAAGATTTCGTCGATTTTGACGAAAAATAGCCGTCATATCCTTCCCGTTGGAGATATTTCGAAGTTTAAGCAATCGTTGAACTCCACATCACAGTGCTAATGCAATGCACAACCATTTAAGCGTCGAAACAATCAAAATATCTCGCAAATCGCGAAGATTTCATTTATTTTGACGAAAAATAGCCGTCATTTCCTTCCCGCTGGAGATATTTCGACGGTTAATCAATCGTTGAACTCCATTTCACAGTGCTAATGCAATGCACAAACAGTTAAACGTCGAAACAATCAAAATATCTCGCAAATCGCGAAGATTTCGTCGATTTGGACGAAAAATAGCCGTCGTTTCCTTCCCGTTGGAGATATTTCGACGTTTAATCAATCGTTGAACTCCATTTCACAGTGCTAATGCAATGCACAAACAGTTAAACGTCGAAACAATCAAAATATCTCGCAAATCGCGAAGATTTCGTCGATTTGGACGAAAAATAGCCGTCATTTCCTTCCCGTTGGAGATATTTCGACGTTTAAGCACTCGTTGAACTCCATTTCACAGTGCTAATGCAATGCACAAACAGTTAAACGTCGAAACAATCAAAATATCTCGCAAATCGCGAAGGTTTCGTCGATTTTGACGAAAAATAGCCGTCATTTCCTTCCCGTTGGAGATATTTCGACGTTTAATCAATCGTTGAACTCCATTTCACAGTGCTAATGCAATGCACAAACAGTTAAACGTCGAAACAATCAAAATATCTCGCAAATCGCGAAGATTTCGTCGATTTGGACGAAAAATAGCCGTCGTTTCCTTCCCGTTGGAGATATTTCGACGTTTAAGCACTCGTTGAACTCCATTTCACAGTGCTAATGCAATGCACAACCATTAAACCGTCGAAACAATCAAAATATCTCGCAAATCGCGAAGATTTCGTCGATTTTGGCGAAAAATGGCTGTCATTTCCTTCCCGTTGGAGATATTTCGACGTTTAAGCACTCGTTGAACTCCATTTCACAGTGCTAATGCTATGCACAACCATTAAACCGTCGAAACAATCAAAATATCGCGCAAATCGCGAAGATTTCGTCGATTTTGACGAAAAATAGCCGTCATTTCCTTCCCGTTGGAGAAATTTCGACGTTTAAGCACACGTTGAACTCCATTTCACAGTGCTAATGCAATGCACAAACAGTTAAACGTCGAAACAATCAAAATATCTCGCAAATCGCGAAGATTTCGTCGATTTTGACGAAAAATAGCCGTCATTTCCTTCCCGTTGGAGATATTTCGACGTTTAAGCGCTCGTTGAACTCCATTTCACAGTGGTAATGCAGTGCACAACCATTAAACCGTCGAAACAATCAAAATATCTCGCAAATCGCGAAGAATTCGTCCATTTTGACGAAAAATAGCCGTCATTTCCTTCCCGTTGGAGATATTTCGTCGTTTAAGCACTCGTTGAACTCCATTTCACAGTGCTAATGCAGTGCACAACCATTTAAGCGTCGAAACAAGCAAAATATCTCGCAAATCGCGAAGATTTCGTTTATTTTGACGAAAAATAGCCGTCATTACCTTCCCGTTGGAGATATTTCGACGTTTAAGCGCTCGTTGAACTCCATTTCACAGTGCTAATGCAATGCACAACCATTTAAGCGTCGAAACATTCAAAATATCTCGCAAATCGCGAAGATAACATTTATATTGACGAAAAATAGCCGTCATTTCCTTCCCGTTGCAGATATTTCGACGTTTAAGCACTCGTTGAACTCCATTTCACAGTGCTAATGCAGTGCACAACCATTTAAGCGTCGAAACAAGCAAAATATCTCGCAAATCGCGAAGATTTCGTTTATTTTGACGAAAATAGCCGTCATTTCCATCCCGTTGGAGATATTTTCGACGGTTAATCAATCGTTGAACTCCATTTCACAGTGCTAATGCAATGCACAAACAGTTAAACGTCGAAACAATCAAAATATCTCGCAAATCGCGAAGATTTCGTCGATTTTGACGAAAAATAGCCGTCATTTCCTTCCCGTTGGAGATATTTCGACGTTTAAGCGCTCGTTGAACTCCATTTCACAGTGGTAATGCAGTGCACAACCATTAACCGTCGAAACAATCAAAATATCTCGCAAATCGCGAAGAATTCGTCGATTTTGACGAAAAATAGCCGTCATTTCCTTCCCGTTGGAGATATTTCGACGTTTAAGCACTCGTTGAACTCCATTTCACAGTGCTAATGTAGTGCACAACCATTAAACCGTCGAAACAATCAAAATATCTCGCAAATCGCGAAGAATTCGTCCATTTTGACGAAAAATAGCCGTCATTTGCTTCCCGTTGGAGATATTTCGTCGTTTAAGCACTCGTTGAACTCCATTTCACAGTGCTAATGCAGTGCACAAACAGTTAAACGTCGAAACAATCAAAATATCTCGCAAATCGCGAAGATTTCGTCGATTTTGACGAAAAATAGCCGTCATTTCCTTCCCGTTGGAGATATTTCGACGTTTAAGCACTCGTTGAACTCCATTTCACAGTGCTAATGCAGTGCACAACCATTTAAGCGTCGAAACAAGCAAAATATCTCGCAAATCGCGAAGATTTCGTTTATTTTGACGAAAAATAGCCGTCATTACCTTCCCGTTGGAGATATTTCGACGTTTAAGCGCTCGTTGAACTCCATTTCACAGTGCTAATGCAATGCACAACCATTTAAGCGTCGAAACAATCAAAAATATCTCGCAAATCGCGAAGATAACATTTATATTGACGAAAAATAGCCGTCATTTCCTTCCCGTTGCAGATATTTCGACGTTTAAGCACTCGTTGAACTCCATTTCACTGTGCTAATGCAGTGCACAACCATTTAAGCGTCGAAACAAGCAAAATATCTCGCAAATCGCGAAGATTT